>NW_007577787.1:638566-684144 GCF_000690725.1 Stegastes partitus
CACGGGGAGAACATGCAAACTCCACTAAAAAAGATCCCGATGCCCCCACTGGGACGCAAGCTGGCGACCTTCTTGCTGCGAGGCAATAGTGCTAACCAACTGCACCATCTTGCAGCCCGATCCAAAATACACAAAAATGAAAATATTTAAGGCAAATGGGGATTTTAGGTAATCTTGAAACTGTGAAACTGTACAGGTCATGTTTTATGTGTATTTTTTATGTACATTTATTAATGTGGCATAGGCCATTTAGATGTTCTAAATAGATCTGTAGTTTAAAATTAGGTAGAGACATTTATATGGGGGAATTCTTGACAGGAATTCTTCACAATCCAATACTGACCTGAACCAGACTGTGAAGTCATAAAATATAAACAGTGTGTAAGGGTTAAACCAAGACCAGAGAGGCACTTAAATGCTGGACCTCATCTTACTGGACAGCTTGTGTTGGATTTTATAGTACAAAACCTACCGTAATCCCAATAGGTTCTGATCACAATGTTATATGCCTCCTAAATGCTACAGCGTTCTGTTTATTTTCTGTAACTGCTAATGAACCACCTACAGCTCTTAATATCACCAGCCAGCCAGAGGTCTCTCTTAATTACCTCTCCCAAGAGTTTTTTTTGTGTGTGACCTACTTCTTTTTTAATATCTTCAAGATATTATGTCTTTAAGAAGACTGTAAAGAACTAACAAGAAATAAAAGGGAAGAAAGTTTGGAAACTATACATGCAGCAATGGTCCCCAGCTGGCGATATTCTGATCACATGGTCTTTGTCTTAAAAAGCTGATTTGAGGACCTGTGGACCTGTAAAGCCCCAACTGTATATGATATTGGCTTATAAATAGAATTAATTAGACTATTACCCTCCCATAATTTACTTGAAAAGTCATGTTCACAGCTTTATTCCTCTTGTCCCCAAACACACATAAAAAAATTACGAGCCATTATTGACCGTTATTGGCTCTTATTGCCTGTGTGTCGCCTTCAGCCAAGCTCCTTTCACACACAGCCATGGGTGAGCTGTAATCAACCGCTATTAGCTGGCAGAGTTTAAGTTTCTCTTGTTAGATAAGTAAACAGTGAGACCACTTTTGATAAATTTGCAGGCTCAGATCTCCCTCATCCCTCGAGAACTGCCATTATGGCCATTACAGCGTTTTTAAGTATCGCTCCTCTCAGCGGAGAGTGTGGAAAATGAGACTCTTTCTCATAAATGGTTATTTGGCAGCTCGCCCCAATGGAGCAACAAACAACAATACTTAGCATTAGCTGTAAACAGACACATCTGCTAGCAATGAGCCCCAGATTTTTACATTGGAACTGGATGGCTGCTTTTAATGGAGCTGGAAGCCGCCTTGTTGTTCAGGACTTAGGGAGGAAATGGACGAGTTGCAGTGTCTTCGTCACAAATTGTGTGTGTCTAAGTGTGTTTACTTGTGCGAGTGGGGTTTGTTTACATATCATATACACACTTTTCTATGTACATATGATTACGCGCAGCTTGTATATGTGTGCGTTGAATGGGATTCTTTGTTTGGGTAGGTGCGTCTGTGTTTGTGTCTGCGATAGATTTCGAATTCAACAGTTTCTTTCAAAATATCCGCGGCTTACTTGAACGCAGCTTGCTGGCATTTCTCTGTGCGATCGAGGGAGAATATAGACATTTTTTTGTCCACTTTCTAGCGAACATCCCAGCTGTTGGAAGATTTCAGTTATGGTGACGACAGGCTGTGTTTACGTGATGGCGGTTGTTGAAGGATGGAGGGGAGGCCGGTGATGAGGCAGGACCAGCTGCAGGGGTTAGTGATGACCCAGAGTTCAAGCAGAGTGCGGTGATGCATGGCCACACGAATGTGTTTGGAGGCACGAGGACAAACATTTGCTGTTGGGCCCCTGCTGCTTCCTGTACAGTGGACAATAGTAGGATTCAAGTATTTTCAGGGTATTTTCCTGGAAATAACCGGTATGACCTTGGATCTGCCAGTCAGTTCGTGTGTGGTGATTTAGTTAAAGAAAAAATTAGATTTTCAAATTGGCTAAAAAGATTGTATTAGTGTTCAAATTTGCAAGAACTAAGGTGCCCTTTTAAACAAAGTGGTGCAACTTCTCCAGAGTCCACTTAGGCATCATTGTTGTGAGTCATTCCACCTTTCTCACTTTCTTCGTTTAGTTACTGTTGGCTATCAAATACAATCATAAAATGCTCCAACAAAAAATGACCCAACTGATACTCAGTAATCGTAGGTGTTTCTGGAACTCTGAGGCCCAGGAGCAGTTGCCCACTTTGTAATCCAGCGTTGCGGTGATTCATTCTCATTTTCTTGTTTCTGTCGTGCCTCTGTAGGGTCTGTATGCCAGCTTTGCCTTGCAACTCATGTTGGTCTTAATGAGCCATCTCATTCACACACTGACGGGTTTGAGATGCCTCGACAAACAGGATCCTCCTGGAGTGTTAAGAGGCTGTTGTGGCCCATTGTGGCGAAGCTGTGTGCAGCGTTGGAGGGGCACACAGGATGGAGCTCAGTGGTGGGCTTGTCCTGGGCCTCCAGCCTGTGGGCCGGAAGAGCAGGGCCGTGGTTCACTGCTATTCTGAATGGCCCCTGAGAGTCCAGTGTGATGGACAGTCTCGGGCTGTACACACTGGCTCTTTGTATCAAGGCTTCTTGGACTCTCTCTCTCTGTTTCTATTTTTTATTTTTTTTGGTTTCGCTCACACAATGTAACACACTCACACTTTTTTCTCACACAAGCATCTTTCTCTCTCTCTCTCTCTTTCTCTCTCTCTCTCTCTCTCCTCGTGATCCCGACGTGGCAAATCGAGCTTCTGCTGCAAGGCCAGACATTGTCATCGTCAACAGTCACTAACTTGTCTTTCTCTCACTCTATTTTTCATTCTGTTTCTCCGCCTTTCATTCATGTACTGTAGCGAGGAGATGTGGAGTATTTTGAAGTAGTCGGAGGTCCGACCAGGAGTATTAGTCGGGGCATGTGAAAGTCATCAGAAGGAAAGGGCCCAATGTGATATTCATTTATGGTGCTCCACTCAGAGCAAGCCAGCAGGATCCATTTACTACAAGCTTGTTGTTTAGAGAGTCACCAGCTCCTACTGTTATTCCCTGCAGAGGAGGAGGATTTGACCTAAAGTGTTCCCTGCAATATCCTGTATACTATGAAATCCCACACAGTACACTGAGATAATGGCTGTTTCTTTTCTAACTCAAGTACACATGACAAAATTCGCTATGAAATTTGAGATCATTTTCTCGCAGAGAGTTAGAAGATTGATGCTGTTTTCTTATCCATCCAGTAAATATTAAGCTGCTGGAGTCTTGTTGTTGACATCGGGCCACGCGAAATGATCTCACAAGCTGTTGTTTTTACGCTTTGATTTTTCTAGAGACTAAACAAACAAGAGCTTTTCTCAGTGTTTCCAGTTTTTGCGATGAGCTCAGTTTAGATCGATTTTTTTTTAACAAACAAGTGTGATAATGGTATTTTTCTTATTCTTGGTTACATAAGTTGCGTCAAAAAATAGAGGAAAAAAACTAACAAATCTGGTGTCAAGAAGGTAATCTGAAATTGCAGCCACAGATTTAAAGCTAAGAACATGTCATATCTCACAGATGTTTTTTCCCCACCACTCTGCCTTTGAATCCATCTACTGAACAAGTCTTATTTCACTTTGCTGCACACTACTGTCCCTGTGGTACTTTGTGCAAGACTGCTTGACGGTGGTGTTGGGCTTAGGTGTCACTTCCGTCTTCCCTGATGTCTAATCCCAAAACTAAAGCTTTGTGAATAGAGTTATTCTAACCTGACAACATGCCGCGTCCAGCTGTGAAAATACCACCCGGGATTTATTGTGCTATTAAGCATAACACCCAACTGGTGACTCACGCTTTCTCCATTTAGAGCGAGAGAGCAAGAGAGGGAGAGAGAGAGAGGGAGAGAGATGCCTAACCAACATTCTGGATGGATAGACGCTTCAAAAGCAATTCGCTCGTGTTGAGTGGACACTAATCAAACTGATGGCTTATCGATCGGATTGGTGGCTTTCAGCTATAATGTACATTTTCTCTCTGTAAGTGCACCAAGTTAGACAAGCATGGCAGATACAGACATGTCAGGCTGACCTTCTGTGGATGGACAGGAGGGATGCAACATCAACGGGATGTTTTAAAGAATTTCAAACATTACATATTTGATGCAAAAGCAATATGTGTTTCTCATCATTGTTGACATCCTCGTTTGAGTTCAGGATTGTGTTTTTCTTTTTCAAGTCTTGCAAATGATGGCAGACTGTCATGATGATATTATGGCACCCAAACTATATAAATGCTTTTTGAATTGCTGATTTTTCTTCCATTACATGTCAAATAAAGTCATAATTATTAGTGCTAGTTACTGGATTTTTGTGCCGTTTAATATGCTCATAAGTAGAAACGCTAACCTCAGTTTTCATATGGAAACACTTCAAAAGAGCATCGTTCATTGCTGACAAAGTATGTGGTTGTGGAAACAGTCTTTAACAGTGGGGATGAGTTGATGTTGAGCTGACATCTGCTCCTGGATCAGCGCTACCTGACAGTACCTTCTACTACAAGAGCAGCTCTTTCTTTTAAATGGCCTGTATTTACTTTGCAGCTGGGCTCAATATCCTGTGGAGCTCTGTGATCTGACTCCCAGCAACCCACTCTCCCTCCCCGACATGTTCATCGGAGAAATGTGGGCTGCGGGAGAAGTTAGCGACTCTGCTGTGGGCACACTCATTGAGTTGTGGTTAACATGCTGCCATGGCAACTCCTATTCATTCACCGAGGCCACAGAAATGTTTTTATCTCCCCAGTACTGCACAAACAGTCAGGACGAAGCATCTGACTGCAGAAAAGTATTGGCCCAGCAGCAGTATATCTGTTTTAATTTCCTTTGTCATGACATTGCAAAGGGAACAAACACAGATGAACTTTCAGGATCCTCACCTCATGGAGGAGGCAAGCAAGTGGAATGGAATTTTTGGTCTCTTTTCTTCAAGGAAAATTCAAAGTTTTGTCGAGCTAAGATGTCTCTATTGTCCACAGTCTGTCAGTGCATGTTTATTTTCCTACTACATCCAAAAGCATAGTTGAAATAGTCTGATAATTTGTCTAAATGTGGCAAATTAAAGAAGAAACTTACAGAAGGATACAGGACATAATGTAGATTCTATCACCTATGATTTGGGGATTACTTTTAACCCTCTGAACTCCAAAACCAGCTGGGTTTGAAAGGCCTGTTGTCAAAATTTTAGAATTTATTGGAACCAGAAACTGCAAAAACAGAAAGCATCAATGGATTTTGAACTTCCCAACAATCCTTGAACCAATCATCTGTGATGTTCCACTCTGTCTGGAAACTGAACCAAATCTAACCTTAAAATCATAATATTTGATCAAAATTACTTTATACCACATGTCTCATTTGAAAATATACCAAAAATAAATCACTTGCACGAATGAAATGTGTTGAAAAAACAAAAATTCTGCACTCTGAAGCCATTAGTGACTCTTTTGCAACCAGCTGTCACATGACGAAAACTCTTCTGGCTGAACTTTAGGCTGTGCTCACTCACAGCAGGTGGGAGAAAAGTATAAAAATGAATTGAAAATCAAAACACACTTTTGAGTTCTTTTTAGGTCTAGCCATGGTTGGGCTGTTTCCATAGAGATGCAGGACTTTATACTGCTATGAAAAAGCAGCCCACAGTAAGAAAAAAAGTGTAGCATGACCCAAAAAAAAAAGAAAAAACCTTAAAAACTGCTCTGGGTTCAGAGGATTATTAACACCCCAAATTAAAGGCTGCTTGAAATCCTATCTCATGCTGTTGGTATGCAACAGAATGGTTTTAATGGAAACTTTTATGCAGACTTCTATACTGTAGACAACCTTTTCCTAATGCATGTGCAGGCTTTGGCTATTTTTCTACAGGTGATCTTAAACCTACAATAGCTGATGTTGTGGCCACTTGGGGGCAGTGCAGTGTGCTAAGATGGCAAACGATTGCCTTTATATATTTCCAGCAGATACAACATTAACACTTCTTTGGAGATCAGACAAATGTTTGTGTACCTGACATGTAGGTCCCAGATTCACTGTCCATCTAGCTCCATGTTGGACTCAACTAAATTTGTAGAGAAATCTTCAGCCTGCTGGATGTTCATCACTGTATTGCTGCTACTTGAAGTCGGACAATCTTAGATGGTGGATGATTGTAATCTGGCATGTGATCTGCTTGTCAGAGGAATGTGATTGGTTGAAACTGTGATTCAGATTGCTGATCTTGAATCTTCCCCCAGAAGCTCTCATATGATCACATGATGTGAAACTGCACAGTTGAGGATTGATGTGTGTGGGTTGGTCTCCCCGAGCGACCTCTGTCACGTCACACGAAGTCATCTGATGCAGTGTTAATGTGAAAATATTGACCATAGCAGCTTTAAATACTCGTAGTTGCAGTGTGACATCGGGCATATGCGCGAGGTTTAAAACATAAACAGGCACTGACCTGGATGTCCTATGACTCTACAACATCCTGTCAGACACATGTGGATCTGATTGGAAGCACACTGCGGCTTGTTTGCATGTGTCCACAGACGGTGCATTGTGATGACTGGCTCCGTTTCACAAGGCATAAGAACACAGTGGACGAGACAGACCCCATCTGGGTCACTTCATTTCCCTCATGGTTAGCTGTCATTGATTTCCATTACAGCTTGGCAGACACCCATTGCTCTGACCTGGTGGATGGCCATTAGTGCCCTTTAAGTGTAGTGATGAATCGTCAAATGAAACATTAAAAGCGGTGTAGATTGTAAAAGCTCCATGTCACACAGCAAGCTGCTCTGTTTTCCACTGGGGCTTGCAGAAGTTTCGTAAGGAAGCATCAAGCATGACCGCAGATAAATTTCATGAAAGCTGTTGAACAGATGCACCAGCTCTGTTTGCATTGTTTCCTTTGCAGCATTGAGGATGGGGCTTTGTTGAAAAGTTGTAATTAGTTACAGAGTGATTGTGATAATCTTCCCTCTTGCCCAATGTGTTATTTGTAGATGAGTTGATGATTCATATAACTGATCATCTTTAATTACTTCAAGATTGTTTCCATGGTCCCTCACATGGAATTGACAATAGGTGTTGACATCAGGTCACTTCATGGCCTTTAAAAGTGAAACCATTTGGTGCAGAAAATTATTTTGCAATATCAATTGGCCATCACCCCTGACACTTTTCTCTGTTTTTTTCAACAGGTTGCTTCGAGTGCTGCATCAAATGTTTAGGCGGTGTGCCCTACGCGTCGCTGGTGGCTACGATCCTCTGCTTCTCCGGCGTTGCCCTGTTTTGTGGATGCGGCCATGTGGCTCTCACTGGCACCGTGACCATCCTGGAAACCCACTTCTCCAAGGTCACCACCGATCACGCCATGCTGACTAATGTGTAAGTGACCTCATGCTCTATGCGCGCTGCTCGTAATGTGAGTCTGAGAAACAGATAAAACTGATAGCTTTGTTTGCTTGTCAGTTTTATCTTATCTGTCTTGGTAAAGTTTGTGATTATATCAAATATTCCCTGGTTTGATATCGCAGTGGGATCCATTACGCTCGCTGGGAAACGTGTTCGTACATAACCATGACAGTAAAGAGCATTCCAAACCCAAGACAGATAGCTCTTTTAATGAGGTTGACTTTATGTAAGCTATTTTTAGCCGACATCGTCTCCCATGTTCACCTTATCCTTGAGAACGGTCCTAATATGGGCCTTTTACAATAAAAGAGGAATGACATGAGACAGGGCTGCACATATGTTTTATGTTGAGGTGGATTTGAAGTGCACTGTTTAATTTAAGATGTCCGCAGAGGCAGTCCGTCTTTCGGTGGATGATTTCCAGAGACATACATCACCTGTTATCTCCACATTTGGGCTTAGCGTCTCTCCTCACCTCTTAGAGAAACGTGGACACGATCTCATTCACAACCATCTTTTCATGATTAACCATCCCATCATGTTTCAAGGATTGCATGCAAATAAAAAATGATTCCACCCGGCTGTTTTCCACACAGCGCTCTGTCATGCTGCTATTATACCTGACATTTTTAGTGGGTCTCTCCAGGTGTTATGTTGGAGATTAACAACATCAGTTCTTGATTTCTTTTCCGTGCCTGCTGGATTTAACTTGTTGCAGCTTCACTGGCACAACTAAGCTGTATGTGTGACATTGCTCTTTAACAGAATACAGCTGATGCAGTATGTCATCTATGGCATCGCTTCCTTTTTCTTCCTGTACGGGATCATTCTGCTCGCCGAGGGCTTCTACACCACCAGTGCAGTCAAGGAACTGCACAGCGAGTTCAAGACCACCATCTGCGGACGCTGCATCAGTGGAATGGTATGTTAATGCAACCACAACGCCGTGTTGAACCTGATTTTTAAACAGCACGTGCTTTAAAAAAAAGAAAGAGTTTATGCCATGTGATTAAAAAATATAAACGCAGTCATGAGGATGAGGTTCATTATAGGAATGAAGTATGACAGGAAAAAAAACAGCTGATTTAGCTTCATGGTTTTGTGACATTTCTTCATCCTCAGTTTGTGTTCCTCACGTACATCCTGGGTGTGGCCTGGCTCGGTGTGTTCGGCTTCTCTGCTGTGCCCGTCTTCCTCTTCTACAACATGTGGTCTACCTGCGCCGCCATGAAGTCTCCAATGGCCAACCTCACAAACATCGACTCCATCTGCGTGGATGTTCGTCAGTATGGTAAGAGAACAGCACTTTGTCCGGGAATGTCATTAGCTTTGAGATCAGACTAAACAAATGCAGCAGTTTCTGGTCAGAGCACTCAGGTGGCTTAAAACCAATGCATGATTAAATATCAGGGGCTCCCAACCCTGTAAACTTTACTTGTAACTTAGTGATGCACGATATTAAAATATCTGGCTGATACCGATATCCGATATTAAGATTTCTGATGTCGCCGATAACCGATATTACCGATGTTGATATTCAATTTTTGTTCACACTGAAACATGAGTATAAGTGAGCGCTGTGAGAACGTGAAAACTATTCAAAAGAAGCCCATACCAAATTAGACTTCTTTATAGTCTTCTTTATAATGTAACAAACGTAAAACACATTTTAACATATTCAATGTTCAAGTCCAGGACCATTTAAGTAAAAACATCTGTGAAACAGCAGCATATCAAAGACGAAGGCTTTAATGTTAGACATTTATTGTTTTTTCACATCAGCTAAATTTGTTCATCAGGCCGATACCAATATATTGGAAAAAACACTAATATCGGCCGATACCGATGTGGTCGCCGATATATCGTGCATCCCTACTTGTAACACCCAAAATCTAGCAACATCTGCTTGTGAGCCCTCATTGCATGTTGCACAGCTCTTCTGATTGTGACTTTCACAACAACTTTTACCAACAAGTAACTTTCCCAATTTTCTATTTTTTGAAATATGGAAGGCAGGAGAGTACATTTATCCATTAATCCACAAGAAAATGGCAGAGTTAAGAGGACAGTTTGTAACTCTCATCACAACTTTTGCTATTGTGAGGTAGACCTTTATGGTACTGACAACAAAAAATGAGACAAATGATTCCTCGAATGTCTTTAAAGTTGTGTGTAAAGAGGAACTCCAGCAACTTATTATTGCACTGCCATCAAGTTTGGGGACTTGGCAGTAACAGATTTAAATCAATGATCAATATTCATGAAGTGGATGCCAAGATATCTTGACTTTTAGACCCTCCCCAACTGGTAAAAACCCTCCATATTTTTTTTTTATCTCTAGCTTGTAATGCAAACTTATTGTTATAATTTGATGTCCCCAAGCTCAAGCTGAGACAACATTTTCAACATTACCAGCATTGTTTTCTCAAACTGTGGGAAGCTGCAGAGTCACAGAAGACAATAAATAGATATTTGTTTCTCATGATGACAAAGAGTGTCCCATTAAATCTTTGAATTTTCATTTTAATTTTGCACTTTGGGCTCAATCGGTGGACATTAACTCAGTAGGTTGTGGTTAAAGTGTTGTGCTTCGTGGGTTCGGTCATGGTTCACACAATATGAGGACCTTGTTGGGTGCAAAAGTAAACTATTGGATTTCATGCTTGCAGGAATTATTCCATGGAATGCCACACCAGGAAAAGCCTGTGGATCTACGCTAGGTGACATCTGCAACACCAGCGAGGTAAGACGCTGTCGTCTATCCACACATATTTATACAAATGTCACGCAGAAGAGGCGTGCAGAGCAGTGTGGGATAAGATAACTTATTTTTTTCAACAGAGTGATGACTGTTGGTTGTCTTTTTCAGTTCTACCTGTCTTATCACCTGTACATCGTAGCGTGTGCCGGGGCAGGAGCCACTGTGATCGCTCTGGTAAGCTTCCCTCCAGTCTCTCCATCCTCTCCCTTTAGTCCATCTTTGCACGGTTTGTATCAGCAGATCATGTGTCAAGTGCTCCTCTTCTCATTCCCATATGGTTTATGTAACCTCACCGAGGATGATTACACGTAGGCTTTTCCTCGAATTTCCATTTTGCTGTTTCCCATCTGCTTAGATGCACGCGGCCCTGTTTATGTTGTAGGATGGTCGGTACAGTGTGCAGTTTGGGCTTGCTTTTTCAGTGTTACGATTGTCAGATATAACACCTAGTAAATAACACAGTAAGGTATCGTTAAATCGCACATTATGGTTCTTAATATTTTACCTTTTACTGCTGAAAACTGATTGGTCACTTTGCTAACTTGTCACGATATCAGTGACGAGGAGGTCACCGGCATGTACTCTTACCACCTTCTCTGTTCTCTTCCACCAGCTGATCTACATGATGGCTACCACTTATAACTTTGCCGTTTTGAAGTTTAAGAGTCGAGAAGACTGCTGCACTAAGTTTTAAACTGTTTTAAAGAGCACGGCGCACCATTCGAGGCTGTGCCGAGTAGAGACAGTTGCCACTGACAACAAATGAACTAAAAAAAACAAAAACAAAACAAAACCTGAGAATAGAAAAATCAACATCTCTCCATTAGTAATCACATGATGTGTAAATAGCTGATTATATGCTTCTTTTAGCATTTGGTATCCAGGGATATTGCTTGTCTGAGGAGACCTGATGAAAGTTGTCTTCAGAGTGGGGTGGTGTTTAGTTGACTGGTTTGTTCTGCTTTCCTTGGCACTCACTTTTTAGACATTTGTCACCATCAGATTTTATAGAAATGTGCACAGCTAGGAATCCACAATAGTGTTATTTATATTCGTAATATGTGAAGTTGGTTTTGGCCTGCACAGATGCTTCAACTGCAGGAGTAACTTAGGTTGAAAATAATGATTAAAAATGAATAAATCCACAGTATTTAGCACGCAGTATTCTGCCTTGTATGAGCTCAGTTGACTGCAGTCAGAGCTGAAACGTGTGCACAAACTCCTGAGGCCTTCGTAATTGTAAGATACTTGTGCAGGTTTAACACACTAATTTAAAAACGATCTGAATTGGCGTCCTGAGGTCGGATCAAGACATAGACTGCACCAAGCTCATATAGATGTACAGTATAGTAATATAGTAAGGCTCTGAAGTTAGTCCATGTGGACATCTGATGACAAATATTGAAGATGTTCTCAGGCGTAATGTTTTTGATTGCCAGATTAGCAGTTTTGCTGAATTCTAGTGATTCAATTATAAAAAAAAAGGACTTGCGGCAGTGGCAAAGTGCCTTCTTTGTTATTTTATTGTTTCTTGCTTAGCCTTAAATTTTTGGTACCAACCCATGAAACACAGAAAACCTTCAGTATTATTATTATTTTGTTTTGGTCACAAGTCTAAACTGAACTAAAAAACCTTTTATCAACTGTATTATGCTGATGAGTATTATGGTGACCAGTTATGTATTGTAGATTTCAAAGTAACTGCACATACCTAGCATAGCACACATGAAGGGTTAGGCCAGTACCAGGGGTGTACTTCTGCATGAGGCCCTAAGCCTCAGTTTAATTCCATGTATTTTATAAAATGAAAAAAGAAATCCTCCTATTTTAGACTAGAGTAAATGTATTTTTTTTTTCTATGAGGGCTGATGCTGTTATAGCCTCAGCTATGAAGTTGATGTTCTGTTTCATACATTTTCCTTTTATTCTTTCTCAAAGTGCCATTAAAGAGCCATTTGTTTTTATCTTAACACTGAGCCTGCATGCTTACAATTTTCAGATTCTTTGATCTGTTTATAGTTACTTATACTCCATATTTCATATATTTAATTTTCTCCTAAGTTTTTCAAGACTGTAGCTTTTACTTTCTATATAAAATAAACAATCTTTGTTTACAAAAGTATCCCTACCTGGTCTATTTCTTATAAACCCTACAGCGCTTATAAAACTGAAGTGGGTACTGTACGAAGCAGGGTCAGATTCACTAAATGCTCATGCTTGGCACTAACCTCCAGCTTTTCCAGCCACATTAAGCTTGCATGCACAACTTCTGGCTCTCTTTCCTCACTCATCCTCTCGCCTTAAAAGTTTCTTTAGTATTGTGAATAGTTAGTAACTCCAGTATTAGTCATGATTGTAACAGTGATGTTACAATAACTGTAACAGGTATGTCTTTTTCAGTACTGTACGTCACGTGACAGGCCAGGCCTTTTTTTTTAAAAACACAAAACTTAACTTTATGTTTGTGTACGTCCACAGTAGACGTACTGTAGCTCTGACTCCTGTAGCTTGCTTTGCATCTTTGACATGCTCACCGGCCATCCACCTCACCCTTCTCTTCCAGATCCACTTCCTCATGATTCTCTCAGCAAACTGGGCCTACCTTAAGGATGCCAGTCAAATGCATGCCTACCAAGACATCAAAATGAAGGAAGAGCGGGAGCTGCAGGACATCACCTCACGCTCAAAGGAATGCCTCAATTCCTACACATAAGGATACTACACGCTCACAGTCCACTCAAACACTCATGCAGACACACATAGACACTGCGGCCAACCACTGTGGCCCCCTTTTTTGGACCAAGGCAACGCTCAGCTAAAATAACCTGCCAACTGCCCTGACACTGTGCAGTACTAACCGGGCTCCTAACAAACTAATGCATCAGTGTTGCTTTCTGCACTAACTCACCAAGAAGTGTTGTTGTTTTATTTTTCGTTTTAGCTATGTGCTATGTGAAGTTTCATTCATGCTGTTTTTTTATTTTCTGTTTTTTTTCTGTAGGAAAAGGCATTTGAGTTGAGATCTGATTTTCATGCAGTTGTTGATTCTCTCTCTCTCTCTCTCTCTCTCTCTCTCTTTTTTATAACTGGTGTTTGCTGGTGAAGCTTGAGACATTGCACTATTCTTACACAGCGCATAACAATGACAGTTTGTTTTACAGTCTTGCTCTGTCTTTCCTCTGACCTTCTGTGGCCAGTTTTCAACTAGGGAAGATTGTTTTTTGCTTTTGTTTTTTTTCAATCAAAAATGCGGATGAATTACATACAACATGAAAGGCCTTACATCTAATCTGAGTTAGTCACACTGTACGGACACAAGACTGATGCTTCAAAAGATACGTGCAGCAGATTCTATTGTGAAAGTTATACATGATCTACAAAGTCAGACTCCTTAAAACTTAAGAATTTAGCTGCTTTGCTGTCTCAGTTAGCAGTCATGTAAGTGTTGTGGATTGATTCTTAGATTTTGATTGCCATTGTACAGCTACATAAGTCATTCAGAACATTAATGGCCTACATTAACACTACCTCAGGTGTGCACTAGAGCCTATAGACTGAAACAAACAACACTTCTCCCCGGTCAAACTATGGTTTTAAAATCCAATTTTAATTGCAAATCAATGCCTCAGACACACAGTATGTATTTTTGGTAGCTACAAAGTAAACACCCACACCAGGAGCTCTTCTGCATCAGTGATTATAGAGTTAAACTTTTACCGATAATGCCATAAGAATAACTTGCTAATTAAATGTGGATGCTGCCAATATTGAGATGATATCCAGTATATTAAGTATCTTACAACTTTGGTCCATATGTATTCAAGGAAAAAAAAGTCAAAGCTTTCCAATGAGGAGAGCTCGGATTGTAGCCGTCGTCTATTGTAATATCTCTACAATATGATTAAAAATGATTTGATTTTGAGAAATCTTATGAAACAAACATGTCCCACGTGCATTGTTACGATTAAGAACTTGGGGCGTGAACAGTGTAAATTTATTAAAAGTCCGTATTTTAGTATCGTTTTTTGTTATTTTTGGAATATGAAAACCACTTAAATTTTTTTTTGTTCTTATTTTTCTATAATTGCACCTGTTTTTATTGTGCAATTGTCAGAATGTCGACATAATTACTCGTGTAATCTTTTATTTCTTCTAGTTGAGTTACAGGGATAACTTGATGTTTCTTTGTTGCATGAAGACAACTGTTTCTGCAGTGACACACGTGATGTACAGTCATGTATACTGACATCAGTAGTAGGCAGTGTTTGCCCGTTTCCCTTTTTTTTTTTTTTTGTTTTCTAACTGAATACAAATTAACTCATGTTACGTAGCTGATTAGTTCTAGATATTATTTAGGTTCTTTTAATTAATTCAAAAGTATACGCGTATTATTTTGTTGCATGATAGTATACCTGTGTTTTCTATGAATGTCAAGGGCTTCCTCGTGATGCTGATACTTTCAATTCAACTTTTCAGTAACAATTAGTCACAACACCAGTCATTCGAACAATTGTATAGAAATATAAAATGGTCAATTTAGCCAAAGTATGAATGCCAGTGTGACTTGCTGTCCGGTGTTTTGAACAGTATCCGTGAGATACTGCGGTACAAAACCTGCATTGTTCCATGCAGGACAGGCTACAGGTGTGCAGTGGCCGAGCAGAAAGATGACAGATGTGCATAATGTACGTCACAGCTCATCTTTCTACGTTGTGTTTCCTGTTGAATGAACCAAAAATAGAAAAGAAAATGCTATCTATCAATCACCAGGAGGACAACAATCAATCAACGAGCATCCTGTCTGACTGGAGCCCCCTTTATGACACGACTCAACTGGCCTGTTGACTGTTTTTATGAAAATAAATAAAATAAAACAAGCTTCTATCTGTTGTTGTGTGTTTATGTTGTGCATGATGAACTGTCTTGTTAGATGGTGCAGAGAGTTTGAAAAAATGTACATTTATTCGTACATATGCAGTTAATACAAAATGGGTCAAATATACACATTAAACAGCAACGTTTTAAAATAAAAGCAAGAAAAGCTTCAAACTTGAAGCAGTGCAAGTCGACAGTGGCGTGTATAATTTAGATAACGATAGCACTCGGGGACCGTCGGCTCACCAGAAATCATCATCTTCATCTTTGGGTGAATATGCTGCAATGCTGGGAAAACACAATCGGGTTAATTAGCGAAAGCCTCGAGGGACCGAGATAAAAAAAAACAGAATTAGGAATAGTGAAGTATTTTTAAATTGACTCTACATATTTCCAGAGCAAATAACAACAATAAAAAGAGGCCAAGAGACGAGAAACCAGGAAGTAATTAAATGTTATTGCGAGAGGATTATGTTGGTCTGCATGCTTATTAAACTTTTCTGCAGTTCTGTACAACATAGCTTTTAAATTACAAAATGTAGGGTGTTTTCATTTATAATAAGTAAAGCCATGAATCTAATTATCCAGTTTTTAGTTGAATCAAGTTTTAAGTTACCTGTCCTCTTTCTCAGACAAACTCTTGGCCTCTGGGCTTGTATGTTCTGCTGCTTCTCTTCCAGGGCTCTGAAAAAACAACAAGAAAAGCTGCTACAAGTCTGCTAGAAATGTTCTCCAGCAGCCTAAGACAAATGTGCATACAACTCACCTGCGCACGCTGTTTCTCTCTTGCTTCCAGGACCATCTTCATGTATTTCTCCAGTGGATTTTCACCTTCAGATTCCTTCCTACCATCATCATCATCATCTGCTTCATCCCTCTGCTCTCCATCTCCTCCTTTCTTAACCTCCGTTTCCACTTCTTCTTTCTGTTCTGGTGGCTCGACCGCTTGCGAAGCCTGGTAAGACAAAGACGCTGTCAGCATTGATTTCAGGTTGTCTTTTCTCAGCAGACATAAATATTTAAAGTTCAGAGAGAGGACTTTTAGAGGAACTTAGGAAAAGATAATCATCACCATCTCTTTCTCCAGCCGTGCCAGCTCTTGCAGCTCTCTCTCTCTGGCTTCCTCTTGTTCCCTTGCCCTTCGCTCTTGTCTTTCTATTCGCTCTCTTTCCCACTTCTGCTCTTCATCTTCTTCCTCCTCCTCCTCCTCTACCCCAGCAGTTTCGCCTGAAGATTGTGGGACTTATAAAAGACACATAGATTAACACGAGTGAGGTAACGCGTCAGTTTGTCACATTGGTTTGGTTTAAGAAGCAATTTACTCCAAAATGGCAACGCTATAAGCTAAATCCGACACATTCATTGAGGCAGAGTGATAACGTACAGTAGAAGATGTCCGTTCTTGTCATTCGCGGGTCAACCGAGATCATGGATCATTAATGGGAGGACTAACGACTCACCCGCTTGGCCCTGCAAATCTATTGGGTCTTCTGGGAGGTCCTGTGGGTGGGGGGCAGCGGGTCCGTCAGGGGCCTCCTCAGAGAGAGGGACAGCAGTGTCCAGGAGAAGCTCTGGAATGTGGCCGGGCTCTGGAGGGAGACATGCACAAAGAGATCTTTTATGCTCCACCATAATGCAAGAGGGCCAGAGGACCAGCACAGAATACATAATCAGCTGTCCTTCATCTTCACCATTGTGCAGGGCTGCTGAAAGGACACTTTGGAGGCCAGTCACACACTCATTAAAAAGCAGCAATTGCAAAATCCAAAACATCCATACCGGACACACGTTATTTTGTAACTGAAATTTTATTTAAATTAACGATAAGAAGTAATAATGAATAATTTTGCTGGAAATATTTTTGCATTGACAGATGGTGCGTATGCTAATTAATCGCTTTTTTTTTAAGCACTTTTTAGCTCACCGATCGCATCATGAGCAGCGGTCATGAATGGAAGATAAATATATAATGTACGGCTGTTCATCCCAGAATACAGCGAAAGCTTTTCAGATTTAGAAAGAGGAGGAAAATCTCATGGCACCAAATGTTAAGGAAGCTGTGCTCGCAAGATGGACACCCAGGGGACTTGTCATCTCTGCTCCATGTCTTACAGTCAAACAGCATGCAAGAGAACTGTGAAAGGACTTTATGTGCCAACAGATTAAAAGTTCTCCTTTGATCACAATTCTGGCCCAGAGGGCTTTAAAGTCAAGAGGAAACACACTAGAAAGGATCTAAACTGGGTCTCTTGTGTAAGGAAAGTTCAGCACAAACAGTGAGTTGAAAAATGTTTGATTATGTGATTGTGTTGTATTTAATGTGTTGTGCTTTAAACAATAGGGGGGAAAAAAATCAACTGATACTAGTTTAGGATACCTGACGATGTCCCTGTGAGATCTTCAAGGCTTATCTTCTCAGGCTGTGGGGAAGACTCTGAGCTGGAGAAGACAGACTGTAGCTTTGGTGGGCTGAAAGAAAAGGCGGTAAACATGAGCGCATTAGTATTCAACGTGTCTATAGACAAAAAAAAAATACTAAAATGTCACACTGTCCTTGCCAAAGCCACGCCAGATGGTACCTGGACTGCTCTCGCGCTGTGCTCTTGAGCTGAGGACTGCGAGGTGGACTGAGCTCAGAGGAAAAATCACCTGAGGTCGCCACCTCACTGCGGGGGGCGGGGGGGAGCTGTCTGTCAGATGACAGCTGGGGGAACGCTACTGGAGACACAGCTGCCTCTAACAGGAGCAGAGACTTTATATTAGAAAACATCATCAGAGGAGAAGGATTATCATGCTGGGATTTGGATAGATTGATCTGAACGTTTGCACATTTTTTACATTCTGGAATATTAGTAGAAATCTACCCTATATGTGCAGTACGTAAGCAATGACAACTAGAAACTATTCAATCAGTTATTTCTTGACACAGAAAAACACTGGATCATCTTGACAGGATAAAGTATCTGATGAAGGTACCTTCTGCACGCTCTCTTTGAAGCTTGGTCCTGGGAGAAGATTGTGGTGTCGAGGACAAGCGTCTAGATGGAGCAAAGTGTTCATCTTGAAGTTGCTCATCTCTCAGGAACAAAGGTTCAGTCAGTGAATGGAGGCTGTGGTCAGTATAAAGTGTGGCCTGGGGTTGGTTGTGGTCTTCTGTGAAGGTCACTCGTGACTGTGCATGTGGTAAGATGTTTCTGGTGCCATAGGGTGACATGGAGGGGGATCGTATAGTTTGAGGAGAGAGTGATCTGCGCGAGACCTTTGGTTTGTGGGTCGAATGAGAGTCTTGTTTTCTAAGAGGAGAGACAGGCCGATGTAAAGGATGTGCTTGTTGTGGGGAAAGAGCTCTTGGGGGAAGCATGTGTGAGATGGTGGAGTGCACTGCCCTCTGCTGGTAGTTCCGGTAGGCTTCCTCCAACGTCTCGGCCTCCTTTTGCAGCTCCTTGATCCGTGCCTTGGCTTCAGCCACCAGCTCCATGTCGGAGTCTGGGGAATCCCTCCAAGGTGGCTTGTGTCCTTGCAAGGGCCCACCTGCTTCACAAACATCATCACAACCCACCCTGGCTCTCAGCGCAGCTCTATCGACATAGATGTCAGGGGGGACCAGATTGTTGGAACTGAGCTCCAGTACTGAGCGATCAACAAGCGAGGGCTTGGGGTTGCGCAGCACTTCATTTTCTAGAGCTGCCATCATTGCATGAATTACATAAAAGGAAGGAAGGGAAAGGGGGAAAGCAAACAAGAGGAGCGTTGAGCACTAATACAGAAAACCAACCACCATAAAAGAAACAGTTTCACTAAATTAACTTCTAAGAAATACATGCAACTACGTCAAAAATCCAGTTGCTATTAGTGGCTTTCTTTCTTGTTTCAACTTCAGTTTCTATTGTAGCATTTAGAACACAGAGGAAGCATGCTTGAAAATTGACAAATATTTTTCCTTTAACGTGATTTTTAACAGGAAAGAAAGAAAGCCTGCTTATGAAAAGCAGAAATAAATGTATCTACAAAGTTATGTATTACCGGTGGCAACATAAATAATGACTACACACTGAAACAAACACGATTCAAAGTGACAACCCACACCAAGACAGAGCGGACATGCATGTCTTATCATGAGGTACCTTGTTGAGTTTGGCGAAGCTGCATCTTAACGTCCTCAACGTGGTTAGTCATCCACTGTGACTTCTCTTCACACTCGATCAGCTGAGCTCTGAGCTGAGCACACCGCTCCACCTGCAGCAAACAGACAACAGCATATTCCATGAGAAGTTATTGTTTGTACACATTGTAAGGTCTGTGCAATGTGTATTATACGTATAGGTCACCAGAAACCCAAACTCACACCAAATTCTCAGAGATGAAATAAAACAGTGTAGAAAAAAAAGCAGACCACATAGTTTCCCACAGTCAGCAAGAAGCTGTGATGTGACTGACCTCACTCTGGAGCTGTGCCTGCAGCACCTGTTTCTGGTTGTCAAACTCTTCCTCATCCAGTCTCCGAGCACTCTGCAGCCTTCGAAGCTCCATCTGCATGGCTAGTTGCTCCTTAGATGGCTTGCCCATATCTGAGAACGGGGAACAGCTTAATTTTTCACTGTATGTTTAGTTTTAGTGGGAAAACTGTCGGATGAAATGAATCTGGTGATTTTTTTACACAAGTAGTTCTGACTTAAGGTGTCCATGTTTCTTGTAAATGCTCCATCTTATCCATCCCATCCTGGCTGCATGGATGTGGCCAGCATAAGAATACAGCACATGGGGCTTATTACTATGTTGCTGCCTTTTGTTAGTGATGTGGTGAGAGGCCCACTGCTCCCTTGGCACATCCTCAAACAGGAAGAATACTGTATTCCTCAGAGAGAGGTAACATTTTGTTGGTCATGGGTAAAGGGAGCCCTCTGTCTCTGCTCACTGTGCTCTCTGCTCCCATTCACTTCATCTCTCATCCTCCTTCCCTCACTGGTTGCCTGCAAAGCTACAAGCACAGCACAAAGGCCCCACATTGGCTGGCAAGACACATTCAAAGAGACTCAGCTCAGCCAGAGACAGCGGGGCAGACTAGCATGAATGCTTTACAGTACACTGCACCTCACACAGCCAACAATGAGTCCAGAGTCAAGCCCTCTGAATACAACACAAAAACTGGATTTATCTAAGTTATGACAAAAAGAATAAAAACTTTTCTGACATGCTGACACCAAATATACATTTTATATGCAATAACTCAGACAATATATTTCCAAGCCACTAAAGACATTAGACAGGAAGCACAGTTTCTGTTATTCATATAAAGTGGTTTGGGGAAATGTAACAGGCAAACACTCCTGGGAGGTACATGAGCAGCGCAGCCACTTTTCACCTGCATGGAGAAGCTGGTTCTCCTCTCGAGCTTCCTCCAGCTGTTTCTTTAGCAGCTGCAGCTGCCCCTGCAGCTCTGCTTTCTCTCTTTTCAAGCTGGGGTAGTCATTCATGGTCTCCAGTCTTTCCCTTAACAGCTCCTTCTGTTGAGTCAGCAGAGAAATCTGCTGCTGTGCTGTGTCTAGCTCGGCCTGGAAAAAAGAGGAGACATTAAAGAGCAGGAAATATAAACCCAGAGACTTAAAAGAATCACAATGCGCAGCATGCAGTTATCGCAGAATCAAATTAAAAGATTAAAAATCAGAACTGAAAAAAGTGTTATACTTATTTAGTTATAGTACGGGTTGCAATAGTTTTGCCTCATTCCCATTAAAGTGTGTGAACAATGCTGGCTGGACGGAGTTCTGACGTTTACCTGCATCCGTTTCAACTCTGAACATGCTTTATTGTGGTCTTCTAATTTGGCATCAATTACAGCTGACTCTTTCTGGATACGAGCAGTTTCCACTGAAAAATGAAATAATGTAAACACAATGAAAACAGAGCCAACAGCAAACGAGTCATTAATCCTCCATTTATTGAAACACTTGCCTTTGTTTCTGTTCTCACTTTCTGTGAGTTTTTCTGTTCTCCTGACAAACTCCTCCTTCAGATCAAGCTGATACCTAATTTCATAAAAGGCAAAATATTAGTAATTTGGAAACTAAAAAAATACAAAACATATTACGTCAAAGTAATTATTCAAACCAGCTCTCAACCAAGGATTTGTAAAAAGCAAAATCATTATAATTCTAAATGATATTATCATTATTATTAGCTCAAATAGATGGTCAGATTGCTACGTGTTTGCTAACCAATATGTCTTGAGTCTGTAAAAACAACTACAAAAGTCATGGTTTAAGGGTAATAACAAGTAATAAGCATCTTAAGACAGAAACGGACTTTTTGGCAAAAATGCAAACAAATTTACAGATGGTCATTTAACCAAGAAAAATCACATTTTACAGTATAAAACTTGTGTTGTGTGGATTTTGATGAGGGAAATGATGATGAAGATTTACACCATATATTGTATATATAGTATATAGGAGATATTGCTTTTAATTTAACCCCACACAACAGTGACATCCTCTGGTTGCACACAAAGGGATAGTTTGTGTGTTTTCTTTTAATTGGGGCTGTATGAGGCACTCCTCAATAGTCAAGTGCATTACCTACAGGAGATTACTTTTGGTATACCTGAAGTTTTGAAAAGCAAATACGAGTACCGGCACAGAAGTTGAACTTCTGTGGACAGAGTCAGCAACAAAACATTTTAGCCACACCTTTTAAATAAAAAACAAAACAAAACAAAAAACGAGTGTTTAAGTGTATGCTATATTTAGAATGTTCTCGCCGCTTTAACTTGGCATCAGACAGCCCTTTCAAACGAGGAACTGAAGCATTTCGTTTGCTCTCTTTGAAACCACCAGACTCCGTTTACAAAAACAGGAACTTTACTCTGCAGCACACTGGTCTGTTGCTGCCTTGATTGGGTAGTTGGTTTGTGTTGTTGCATGCCTTTGGTGTTTGAAAACACAAAAGTCGCACAGTGGGAGACCAGAAACTTCTATACTCTGCGAGGTGAAATTACTGTTTTTGTTGATGGAGTCAGGCGGCTCTGAAGAGAGCATAGAGTTATAAAAAAAAAAAAAAAAAAAGCTTCAGTTCAACATCAGAAAGGTCTGCTGACAGCAATTTAAAGAGGTGAAAATATTCTAAATATGGCATACACTTTATTTAGTTGTCACTGCTGACTACATCCACAGCAGTTCATTATTTAGTTTCAGTCCCAGTACTCTTGGCTGTTTCTCCAAACTTGGAACATACCAACTGCCATCTACTGTAGGTAACACACTGACTATAGATGAGCAGTTCATGCAGCTATACTCTAAAGAAACCAAACTATAATGTTAAAAGTGAATTTACAAAATAGAGAGTCTGCATGTGTGTGATCATAATATTTTCATTAACTCTTATCTTGAAACTGTAAAATCTGTGTTTAAAATGAAAATACCTGGAAAGCTCATTCTTCAGCCTTTGGTCGTATGTGTCCTCCATCGTCTTCACAGCCAATTCTCTCCTCCTCAACAGCTCTTCAGTAGTCTTGACCTTCTCCTCATGAATTTGACAAGTCCTATCATCCCACAAACACAGTAACATTCTGTCAACCAGCTGTCACAATGAGAGCAGAGCAGCTCTTTTACTAATAGGAATGGTTAAAAAAACAACAACAAAGATCTTACTTTTCAAAAGCCTCCATTTTCATCCGCAGCTCATTTTCTCTGTTACGCAATGTTTCGATTTCTTTTAGCACCGATTGTCTCTGCATGTAGACATTCTTGTCTTCAATCTAAAGACCAGAGAAATAAAAATAACAGCGTCAATTAGACTGTTATGGATCCAGGCAACTGGAAATCTTTCCAGTGAATTATGTGATGTTAAGAGCTTCCCATTGTTTAACTACAGTAAGGTTGAAAAGGCTGACACCACATCAGCGATCTGCCAAATTATCACGGAACCAGGTCATAATCAGCAAATTTGAGGATTAAGAAACATTTAAGCAAACTTATAGAATTCACTATGTTAAGTCGTATGAAAAGTCCGATTTCTTTGACTTGTATCACCTCCATTGAAGCAACACTCCAGTAGATTTAATCTATTCATCATGGGCTTGATCAAGTAATTTAACTTGTTTAGATGTTCTAAGTACGTCTGTGCCTGAAGTTACCAAACTGATAGTGACAAACATGACATTAGAAGTAAGTGGAAGCGTCAGAAGTCAAATAGTTATTCTGAGCAAGGGGGCTTCTTCTGCATCGAATTAAAGCTAGACTGAAGGTTTCAAAGGGGGCAGTGCATGGCACTCTAACTCAATTTGTGTAAACTGGATGAGCTGTATCCAAAGCACGATCAGGCCAATCAAGAGTGACCACAAAAACAGACGATCAATACATCAAGCTTTGTTCACTGGGAGATAGAAAAGCAACTTCGTCACAGATACAGAACTCGCTAAATAAAATAACAAAACACCAGACTAAAATCAACAAATGTTCTGCGAAAGAGGGACGTCTACCGGTGGTCTCAGAGGATGAGTAACAGCCAGATTTCGATCAGTAGCAGAGGGGAGTCGGCGAGGAGACTAACAGAAATGATGATACTGATCTGGGGGTGTTTTGCTACTCTGGAGTTCGACATCTGCACTGATTCGACTCAACCTTGACCAAGGTCAGGTACCATTCTTCAGAGACATGCTACACCCACTGAGTTAGATCTTTGTGGAGAGGGATTTATACGCAGAAAGATAATGGACTCAAAACACAATGGAACGCTGACTGTCGCGGATTTTCCTCCACAGCTAACTGACCTCAGTGAACATTGATGGGGGCACTTGAGAGTGAGAAAGCCAAACAGCCCTGACATCACAGGAAGCTTTGGGGAACATTGTCAGGTCATGCTGGGATAACTTGGATTATCAGGTTTGAACAAACTTTTGGAGTTCATTCCAGTGTGACAGCATGTTGTCATTACAATAAAATAAGGGCAAACAAATGCTAAAATAATCCAAACATCAGATACATTTTTCTGGGATTCAATTTTCACTCAGTTTCATCAGCTGACACTGTAACTGGTAATGTGAGTTTTTGCATTAAATTCAAGACAACTGCAAAATAGAAGCATCTCAATCAATAATCTCAGACTTTTGGACACCACTGGATATGCTGAGGGCTTGCCTCTAGAGAATTAAACAGAGCACAAGGTATTATTAGCAATAATTTACCTCTTGTTGTTTTTGTAGCCGGTCAATGGCATTTTTCTCTCGATCCATCAGTGCCTTTGCCTTCATTTCATAAGTCCTCTCCAGTTCTTGCTTCAGCTTACCAAACTCTTTATGAAATTTAGATTTTTCTTCCATCCTCACCTTAGCGATTTCAACATCTTTGAAATGTTGCAGCTGTGAAAACAAAAAACACAGTATTGAGGCCCCATAACTGAAATAAAAACCACATGACAAAACCTTTTTTGTTTCATTTTCTATGTGTGTGTGTTTGTGCGCGCATATACCTCTGTGTTCATTTCTGCTTTCATCTGTGCTTCAGTTTCTCTTCTATATGCATCCAGTTTTGATTGGAATGAAAACATTTTGTCCTCACTGTAAGTGAAGCTCTCATATTCCCTATCAATCAGTTTCATCTTCTCTACTGTGAACAGAAAGAGAGCAAGAAAACCTTAAAATAAACATGTTCAAGGGCATGTGTTCGAAAAATAAATGGTGAGTTTTAGACATCAGTTCATCATACCAAGAGACTCTCCATAACTTGATAAAGTGGCTGTCTGAGTGTCAGCGTCATGGCACCGACTGTGAGCATCGTGGTGTCCTAGATGAGTTAGAAGGTTGATCAGCAACCCTGCTACACAAAGACAAAGTGTATCAGGGCAGAACTTGCGAGTAGAAGCAGTTTTATTAGAAGGAACAGAGCGCTGCACATACCTTTATCCTTGTTTTCTTTATTTGAAGCCTGTAAAGAAAAAAAAAGAAGATATTATTATTATTGTGATTTAGCTCTTACTAACTCTCATTTCAAAGACAACATTGAACATTTTAAATCATATTATTATTACCAAGGACGAGTAAAGGCCTGATTCTGGACTAATTTTAAGAAGCTGAAGAAGGTCTTGTGTCTTGAAAACCTGCCAAAACAAAACAGAGAACAACAACTTCAACTACACTTATGTTCCTTACACTTCAAGCTCCAGTTAAATGAAACAAAAACAGCCTGACTTACCTTGTCTTTAGATAGGCCACTTTCAGGGTAGAATACAGACAGTGTGTACTCATATCCTGAGCTGTGAAGATGGTCTGCAACGATGCTGTTACAGGCTGAAACTAAAAGGGGCTCAGATTTTACAGGTACCGGCCTGGGAACTGGTTCTTGTCCGGTCAAAGGTGGGTACTTTAACTCCTGGATGAGTTGATTTCGCAGTTGCGCCTGAATCAGATGAGAGTGGGAAAAAAATGAGAAGGCTGAAGACCAGACTCTTTGTAATATAAGTAGAATTGACTTGGGCTATACAGTTATGTTACAGTTATATCAGAATCAACTTTATTGGCCAAGCCTGTACACGAAAGCAAGAAATTTGACTCCGGTGAATCTTAGCTCTCTGTGTAGTAATCAGAAAACCAAAACAAACCAAAAAAATAAGGAAAACATTAAAAGAAATAAACTAGAACAACAAAAATAAGAGCAATCTCAATATCTATATCAGGCAGTATTGAGTCTCCAATGATTCCTATAAGTGTTAATTTTCTATGATGCAATGATTGAAACATGTTTTTGTTTTCTCACTAAAAACAACAATAAACTTTGGTGCTCTCATAGATTTATTATAAGTTCTCTGGAATAATGACAAATCTGCTGGGTCAAAAATATACATACTGCAACTTGAATGATCAGTTTTGGAGGTGCAGAAAGCTGAATTAATCAAATGTTCGTACTTTCATGACCTCTTAACTTCTTGTGAGTGATAACAATTGACTACAGCTTACTTACTTTGAGTGTATCGAGTACTCCTTTGTTTTTGAAAGTTTGATAGAGCCTTTTCTTCAGCTCGTCCGGGGACAACGCATCTTCTTTTGATGAAGACATAACTGAGTAATTGGGAGTCCTGACAGCAGACAAACAAGAAGCAGACGGCGAGCTCGACAACAAAACGCTTCGCTATTATTTTAAATGTATTTACTGGTTTTAGACTTTTATCACCCCATCCTCTGAACACCTGAAGCGACTGGCATCTCAAAAAAGTCGATAATTTCGCCAGTTACCAACCTGACGACCACTTGGCGTCTCTTTCAAGGAGGTGTGCCTCAAACATTTAAATCCGTCAACGGATATTTCGGTTCCGGGCAGGCTCATAGTTATGACGTACACACAATAAAGCAGCAAATTATTTACGATAATTCAACAATATTTTATGTTTTAAACAACACTAACTTCTATGAGGAAGTTTAAAAAACAACTGTTGTAAAATTGTCTTACTACAAATTATGAAAAATATATTTTAGGTTCTTGACGATGTCGTCATCTTTCTGCGACGGCTCTTCTTCCTCTTCAGGAAGCTAAATTAACAGGTAAACAAAAGTGGGTTTTGTCCATTTAAAAATGTCCCTGTTGTTTATACATCGTGTTCCTTGAGTTTTCCTGTTCGTGTCATGTTTACTTTAGTCTCACAATAATTACTTAGAATCTTACTCACTTAATCTGTCCGTGGAACTCGGCGGTTAACGTTAGCCTGCTAGCCACAAGCAATTGGATGATACTGACGCTAATAATGGCAAAACTGTAGTTGTTTCACCTTTATTGTTTGCTTTGATTTGATATTAGGGAAGTTTAGCTTTGCCAAGAAGAAGGGAAAACGATGTCTGGAAGCTTCTACTTTGTCATGGTTGGTCATCATGACAATCCTGTGTTTGAGATGGAGTTCTTACCAAGTGGGAAGCCTGAATCTAAGGTAACGTGGCTTAATTAACTATGCTCGTCCAACTCTTTGGAGACAGATGTCACTTGTACCTGATCCAAACGGTGGTCAATTGATCATAATCTGTGTTACTACTCATCACTACAGCATAACTGTCGAGACAATCTACCACACTGTCTTCAGTACACGACCTTTACACTTGTTTTATGGGAAATCACTATCTCTGTTAAATTATCTTGTTTGAAAATATTTGTTTCATTGACCACAGGATGACCACCGTCACCTGAACCAATTCATTGCACACGCAGCCCTGGATTTGGTGGATGAAAACATGTGGCTGTCCAATAGTATGTACTTGAAAACCGTGGACAAGTTCAACGAGTGGTTTGTTTCTGCATTCGTCACTGCAGGACATATCCTTTTTTATCTGTTCCATACTTTTCCTATTTACTGTGTTATTCGCTCACAAAATATCTGTGTATAGTGCTGCAGAGTATACACGATTCTGTGTTACATGTGGTTACTGGAGTCCCAAAACTGATAAAATAATTCCATACCATAGTTTACTGACTGAAGAAACAGAGAAGTATACAAAGCTCATGTAATCTTGTTCATGAACTAATTATAGAGGTGCACATCTGTGTAATAATGGAAGGTAACAGTTAGTTGATTAAATATTCTCCCATTCTTCGTCAACATAAAGATTTGTTGCTTCAATATCATTGTAAATTCATTTTTGGACTGTTGGTTGAACAAAATAAGCACTTTGAAAATGTCATCTTGCACTGTTTGAAGTCTACACTCCGTCATTTTAGAGATGACAGAGTTTTAAAAAAGCAATCACACATAAGTAATAGTTGTAGACCTGCTTACATGATTTAGCATGTTAGTTTGCAGTATAATGTCATTTAATTTTAGGAGCTTTTGAAGCTGGGCTGAAAGGTGACGCGATGGTTAGCATCGTTGCCTCGCAGCTAGAAGGTCGCCAGTTCGCGTCCCGGTGAGGACACCTGGGATCTTTCTGCGTGGATGTTGGGTGTCCCCAGCCTTCACCCTGAGTCAGCTGAGATAGCCTCCAGCCCCCTGGGACCCTAGTGAGGATTAAGCAGTGTATAGATAATGGATGGAGTTTTTGAAGCTGAATATGACCATACAACATGATAATCAACTCATTGGCATGGCTCTATTTTCTTTAATTTACTGCCGTACATATAAGATTCATCATGTTGCATGATGTGAGACAAGAAGACGGAATCAAAAACTTTTTTAATGATGTATACGATCTATACATTAAGGTAAGTAGCCTTTCATATAATTAGAAGAACTTAGCATGTTGCATTTAATTTGCCTTCAGCTTTTTAATTTAATAATCTGTTTTGTCTTCCAGTTTGCTATGAATCCATTCTATGAAATCAATGCACCAATCCGCTCAACAGCTTTTGAGAGGAAAGTCCAGTTTCTTGGAAAGAAACATCTCATGAGTTAATCAGTTCGCACAAGGATCTGAAAATATCTTGTCTATTTGCTGTTTATACTTGCACTTGTTTGACGTCTATCTTTTCCTGTTTTACACAACATAAGATGTATTCTACACACATGCAGATTTCTATTGTCTAACTGTAGCTTGTAAGATAATGTTTGTTGATTTGTTTTTTGTAAATGAATGGACTCGGCCACGTTATGGCTACTTTGTGTTGATTATTAACAATAAGCTTCAAAACTTCAGTTTATCCCAGAATTCAATAATGAATAAAACATTTTGATTAACAGCCTTGTGACTGGACACAGGTCATTTGTTATCTAGTAAGTCTGACATGAGGAGTCATTCAGTTCAAAGCCTAGAATAATAAAGTGACAGACCGTTATCAGGACATAAAACATGCTTAACGGACAATTCTCAGGGGCTTTATTTATCATTTGGCATACCAGTAGTACAACTTTGAATATAAATGAAATCTGAATGAGAAACAGTTGACCTAAAGAAATGGCTCACTATTTTAAATATTAAGCTGTGGGGAAAGATGCTTAGCTGTAAGTATTAAAAAAAATGTTAATAGAATGCTTTAAAGAACAAAATCAGTATTGAAAACAAATCCATCAATGAGGGAAAAGGATTACTCAATAATGACCACTACTTCATTATACTTCATTAAGGAAACACTCCTTATTTGATTCAGTGATTCTTGAGGTAAAAAAAGGTTACAAAATACAAAAAATTTCCAGAAACATCAATATACCATATGCCATGCATGTTAAGTTTGCTTTAATGTTTATTTTCTGGAAGGGAATTTCTCCCTCAGTGCTTCCAGCACATAGCCGTAATGTATTCACAATGCAAAATGTGCACAAACGAAACCTAAAAGGTGCAACAATCAAGCCTCAATTTGTTAGTTATACAAAGTAGTACCTTCGCTACTTCATCATTTTCTGAAATACGATTATCGGGGGGGAATAAATTATTTTATTTATGCAGTCGTTTTCTAATTAGAAATATTTCCATCGTCACTCTGCACTGTCACATTTGGGAGTGAAGTTGAAATACCTTCTGATAATTGCACTCCCCAAGTAGCACACATCTACACACTGATTTTAAGAGTCACATACGTTTCCATTATGACAGAATGGAACATTTAACCATTTTTAGAAGAACAAGAAACCTTTCAAGGACAACAAATAGTCTTCGGCCAACATTTCTGCTACCTTATTAAAGTCTTGACTTTTGAACTGTGGCAGAGATGAGTCAATGATTTAGTGCTTGGCGGTTTATTTGTAATCAGGCTAGGATGAATTTAGTGTTCTTCTGTCTTTTCAAACACAAGTGTAACTATTTGCATTATCAAACCTTTAAAGAGTATGATGAATCACAAAGCCAGTAGCATAATTTGTTTAAATAAGATGTTACTACAGCATTGCACACCTACAGCCTCATCACATAACAGGCATAACAGTGAATTAATGTTAGTGATAACTCCTGGACGTTATGAACAGCAAGTGGCAGCAGAGCGAGGCTTTCTGTGGAGCTTTACTGTGTCCGTGGGGATGAGGTGGTCCGTTCTTTCATCCATAGCCAACACTCTACGCACAGCCTCCTCAAAGGCCACCGCCACATTGGTGGCATCCTTGGCACTGGTCTCATAATAGGGGTAGTCACCGTTCTCCTGGCACCACTGTTGAGCCTCCTCAGAAGACACCTGCCTCTCCGTTACATCTACTTTGTTGCCCAAGACCACAAACGGGAACTTCTCCGGTTCCTTGACGTCGGCGTAGTAGATGAACTCCTTCTTCCAGTTTCCTAAGTTGAGAAAACTTTGGCTGTCGTCTACGCTAAAAGTGAGCAGGCAGCAATCGGAGCCACGATAGAAAGGAGTCCTCAGGCTGCGGAAACGCTCCTGGCCAGCAGTGTCCCAGATCTGTAGGGTAACCTGGTGGCCGTCTACCTCCAGGTCCTTGTTGAGGAATTCGACGCCGATGGTGTGGAAGAGGTGTGCGTCAAACTTGTTGGTGACATAGCGATTCATAATGGAGCTCTTTCCTACACCACCATCGCCCAGCAGAATCACTTTCAGCAAGGATGTTGTCATGGCTATTCACTCCCGATCTACCACTTTGAAATAATCGACCTAATGGAAAGATGCCACATTTGAAGTGTATTTTGTTATCTGCAAACTAATACAATAACACTTTGAAAAGAAAAACAAACCAAGTACATTACACTGAAGTGCAGGTACAAAAATCATAGTGTATGTTTTGTGCCTCACCCCTGATTGATTTTAACCTCCTCCACTTGTCCAGATCATGTGCTTTAAACCCCAGTCCTTGGTCACATGCTCATTTGTTTTATGTTGATGTGAGCAGCCACGCAGGTAACGTTCAACCAGCTGTAAAACAGTGACAAGCAATAAGTTTCCTGCTGCACAGATGGCCCAGGACAGAAGTTACAGCTGGGAAGCCCCAGTGCAATAAAGCATGATCTGCTACCATACGTACAAAAACGTTACACTGATTATGAACACTATGAACAAGGTATACGTGTTTAACTTGTGGCTATAACGTGTGGGATGTTAAACAACAAACAGCTGTAACATAGTAGCACGTTCGTGGAAAGATCCTGAATCTGTCAGCTAGCTAGTTGCTAGCTACGCTAGGCTAACATGAAAAAGGAAAACAAGACAACACAGCTGGAGTTGGGTTGATGCAGTGCACTAAATTAGCTAGCTCAGGTTTGCATACAGGCAAGAGTGTAAGTAACGTACCTTGCAGTCTGGGACAGGCAGCTTCTGGTTTACCGATAAATATTCTACGAAATAACTAAAATAACATTAATTCATTTGTTTGACAGCTCCTCGCTTTGGTGTGGCTCTGGATAACGTCAGGTCGCACAGTTTCCTGGTCAACTCCAAAGGCTCGATGAGAACGCAGCTAGCTGCTAACTAGCCTCGGATCATGTGATCTGGTCTGACAGAAACAACCAACGAGCGCCGAGATACCTCAGGCCATTACATTTCTACAGAAAACGTAACATATATATATATATTCCTGCACTGCACTTTTTTATGCACTTATTAAAATTTAGCATACGTGTTTAAACCAAGCGACACTTTGCTAACCTTTTAGTTTTAAGCTAGCTTTAGCATCTCTCCACTGGTAGCACATCGGCTAGTTACCGGCTACATCTTTGTAATATTCAAGTAACACCACAAGATGGCGACATTTAGCTGTTATCAGCCACCATCCCAGCTGTCAAAATCCATTCTTCTTGCACTGTAACCAGGTTTCTACCTAAGGTATGAAAACTACTAAAGGAATTACCCCACATAACAGTACTACAGTGTCAAAATAGTCACGTAGTCCTTTTTGAATCTAGTTAAAAAATAACCATCTCAAGTAAAACTGTTGCAGTCCCTGTAGGGATGTGTTCTTTTTTTTTGACACACTAATAAGTCTTATGTATTATAATAGTGCAGATGTTGTGAGTTGGAAAGTAAAAGTACAATTTTATTTTCCGAAATGTAGTAAATGTAAAATAAAATGACGCTCTAATTGTGCTTGAGTAAACCTACACACATACTTTCTGTCCATGAGGTTGTCAAAGAAAACAACACTCTTTGTACTTTTTTTGATATAAATATCTACATGATCATTACGGCATACTTTTCTCACTCAGGTTGGATGTAAATTGACACCCACACATCCGTTTTCTGTGATAAAACATCAGCTCTGGCATGCATAAAATTTCCTTTGTGGTGGCATTTGCATGGTCTGCAGACATATTCTTAAATTACCCCCATACTTTCTGCCCAGCTTGCAGTAACCTACAATAAGTAACATGATCAGGATTAGCCATCTATCCAGACTTACAGCATGCATGGATAAAAAGGAATGTAAGGCAGAGCTAGAAAAAAAAACATTTAATGTAAGAATACAGTATGATTTGAAAGCAAATATTACAGCTTTTATGCATGGATACTGTTTTTTTTATCATTCAAACTAAACAGCCTTCAAAAAAAAAAGTTATTTATCAAGGATTTCAGATATAATTCACCTAAGATTTCACATTACATGTCAGATTATTTTTAGTTCACTTCAGCAATGCACTGTCACATACACAACAAAGGACTAAGCACAAACTGTTAAACCAAACTAACAAAGTTCCACCTATTCCTGAGTTCGGAGTTATCTGTACCATTAGCTACTATTTTGAAAATCACAATAAAGAATGTAGCTGGATGTCTTGATGTAGCAGCATTGTGAGTAAGTAAACTTGCATGCACTGATTGTTCATATTCTTCCCTTTAAAAAGTGTATCTGTGCGATGAGAGAACACTGAGAAACTCCACGATACGGGCAGGAATCCTTGACATGTTGTCATTTAGGGCAGAATTGGTAATCTGAGATGGAGATTCTTAAAAAACTGGAGTGTCGTCCTCTTGACAGGGCCCTGAGGTCAGCACGACATTGTCCAGCCCTATCTCGCCTCCAAGGCCTTTCCCACGCTGTGCTTCAAAGATAATCTGAAAGACATTCAGTGGTAACATCGCATGTTTAGGTTGAAGAATCCAGTTGTGGGTGAATAACATTTTCAAACATACTTGAACCAAATTTAGAGCAACATCCATCATAGCTAGTCACGAGTACTTCGTAGACTTTTGATGCAACATTCATGCTCACTCTGGCCGCTACATTTGCTGTTACAGGTATTCTTGTTACTAGCCTTTAATCCATTGCATTGATAATCACCTGTCAATAACATGTCTTATGTAATTGACTGGACAACTCACAGACTCTGGGGCCTTCTCTCTCCAGGCCACGGTGAGGAGCTCTGTCTGCCATCCCTGGTCTCTGCTCTGGCTCTGCTCCCACACTGGATAAACATTGTTGTCCAGCAGCACCCTGAGTGTTCCCACATTGTGGCCCACCACTCGGTAATCAAAAGTGAGGCAGAAGCTGCCCTGCTGAGCCCGATCGCTGAGAAGCAACTTCAGCTTGGCCACGTCCTCTTGGTCCCCCAGGAGCCCACTCAAGGCCATGTAGTACTCGGCACCTGAGTAAGTTTTAAAGCTCATATAAGTGACTGCATTTGAATGTACAAAACCTAATGCGTCTTATGTGGAAAAAAATGTTGTTTTGTTACCAATATCATGGTATGCTACGCTCCAGTCAATGTCATCAGCCTTGTCTTGGACCCATTCACAGGCTCCCTGATCAAAGTTGCAATCCATGATATACTCTAGACAGTAAATGACAGGAGCACATTTCCAGATTAGCCACATAAACAGTCATTATGCAACAACGATACATAAACACATACTTGATTACCTTCCTGAACCGGTGTTATTTGGATTTCTTTGACTTCTGTGGTTGGGCCGAACACCGACTCAAACTCTTCTGATACTGTGTTTAGAAATTAAAGGGAAAAAATCTGTGTAAATAGGTGGATTTTTAGGTAAATATACTCTGTTGCAAGGATGCTAAGTATGGCTACTGCAGTCTAATACAACAGACCTGCCATAAATCCAGTCTTATCGTGTTCAATTCCAACGAAAAGTAAAGGTAGGATTTCATTCCGAACTGTCGTTGTAGACCACATTAGTGTTAGCAAGTTGTACCAACCAAACATTTGAGTTATAATCAGACACACCTGCATCATCAGCATACTCTTACAAAATACCCTCTGAAAATATGTGATCTTGAAAACTTTACAAATAATGCAGCTCAGAGATTTTCCTTGATGAAACAAAAGCTAGAAAGGGATTTTCAGCCAACAGGTGTAGACCTGCCCTGCTGTCACTCATGCTTTGAAATGGAGCTACAACTTTAGGATATAACCCCAACCTTCCCCCCTCCGAGCATTTTAAAGCTCTCGCAGCAAATCACCCCCATGAAAAGCAGCCATAGACACTCAGACGAGTGACAGCTGGGGTTATTGAACCTGCTCAGCCAAAGTGGGCTAGTGTTAGAGAGGTCTGGAGTGTTGATGACAGACTTTCCTACAAGGAGTCAAGTCTGTTTGCACAACAGCTGTTTTGGGGAAAACATAATAAAAGGCTTTGAGGCTTTGTAACCTCCCTCCCTTCCTCACCCTCCTCCCAGGAGATGGGAAGCAGGCCCAGGATGAGTTGTATCCTTGGGCTCTCACATGCCAACAGGGTAAAATTCCTCCCTGGAGGTGATGGATGTCTTGGGGCCTGTCTCCTCTTGCTATGTGAGTTCTTACAGAGACTATAATGTTTCCATAAAGATCTAGATTAGTGGTGAAAGGTGACCTCATTTATGGGGTTTTTTTTTCAGTGAGATGGATGCCAGTAAATGAGCCAAGTCCATTATATGTTGTAATCAGAGATTGAATCAGATAAATCTTTCCTGTGCTTTGCTGAGTTCCTATTGAGATTTTTAAAATTTGTTTTAGCAAATCAAGGACTTTTGAAAAATGTCAAGCTAGAATTGAGAGGTTAGGGATATTTTCAATTTGTTTTTAAATACTGAAGGACATGCCAGCATGACAATCACAATTCTTGCATTTCTTTACAGAGACAGTCAGCAAGACTGAGATGTCTAAACAGATTTAATGTTAACGTGCGCTGGATGAAAAACCCAAAAGCAAACCTGGAGTGGAGTCACACAGGTCTGAAGGTTAACAGGGGACCTGAAGCAACAAGCCCCTTTCTTCTGTGGTCAAGGGCTTAATTCTGAGCTGCTATATTACACTTATTTTACCTGCCAACTGAAAAATGTATAATTATGTTCAGTTGCTGTGCAGACATGAGGGCAAAATCTCTGTAGATTACTGAGTTTGTTTAGTCTGTTTATGGTTACTACTTACTGTGGGCCACCCAGAATAGTAGAACGGATTTACTATAAGGCACCAGAACAGCAAAAAAAACACACTTACTGAAAACATCTCCTCTTGGATTGAGCTGATTGTCTTCCTCTTCCTCCTCGTCTTCCTCTGGAAATTCCTCCTCCGGTCCTGCCTCGTTCTGGGTGCCAACATAGACCTCTCCTTCATAGTCAAAAGGCTGCTGGCGGACCTTGGGAGGCGGTGTTGCGACTGGTTCAGGGATTACATTTTTGATGTCCTCATTGCTCAGCTTACCTCCCAGAATCTCGGGCTTCACTTGGGAGTCTGGGATGGCTGCGGGCAGGAAGAGGATTCAGGTTACACATATGGATATGCTATCAAGAGTCGGAAGCATAATGTTTTTACCAGGGTGCAGATCTGCTTGTTGTTTGTTGTTATGTATTTCGCAGCTGCAGCTCTGATTAAACACTTCCTTGCAGTTACTTACCATTTCATGGATAAAATGCTTTATTTTCCTCAAGAGAAAAACTACATAAAATGAACATGCTACGACAGGAAGGATTATCCTAAATCATGCAGGTGAAGCATGACAGCGACAGTCATTCCATATAGCTTAAATTAGTGTCTTAAATCTACAAGCATTTTTTTTTAACACAAACTCTGTATGTGAAAGGTCATGCTGCGGGCTCCAGGTCTTCTATCAAGCTGTGGGTGCTGTGGCCATACAACATTTCCAGCCATGAGCAGGGGAAACAGCTGTGGAAGATGCTCTTAGAGGTAGACAAGAGGAAAGGATAAATGTTTTGGGTTGCAGGACAGGAAGTGAACAGCGGAAGCTCGATTCCGCACAATCTCACCATTGAGGGAATCGTCTGCACTGCCTTTGTCTCCATCCCACGACTTCTGATAAAATGGCTTGACTACAAAAAATAAAGGCATCTTCATTCATGCTGAACTCCCCTGACCTACACTTTTTATGTCATTTGGCTACACAAGACTTCACCTGTTATTATTTGGGCCTGGTTCAAAGAGTACATCACTACCTTTCCTTGCCCTGCCTCTTCAGATGGCTGGCTACAGAGCAGTGTCATATTGACACAGGTGTGTTTTCAATTTCTGCCTCTCTCATTCTAACATCTGTGAAGAGGAGCGGCCTTTTAGAGCAGGAAACTAGCCTTGGCAAGACTGCTGTTCACTAATGTTCAAAGATTCCACATGAAATATGTGGTTGTAAAACTGTTCCTGGCCGATCTGACTTAATACTCTCACCTGGAAAATCCTTGAGACATGTGTTTTTAGTATCTAATGTGAGTGGCTTTGTTTGACTGAAATTAAAAGGCACTCTTAATATTAATTGAATCATAATTCTGTGTAGCAGATCTTAGATCTCACCAGAGCATTCAAAGCCATTGCCTCTGAAGCCAGACTTGCACCTGCACTTGTAGGATCCTTGAGTGTTCAGACAGACAGCGTGGTGGCTGCACTTGTGGGTGCCGGCTGCACACTCATCAAGGTCTGGAATTGGAAGAAGCCTATTTGTACCTTTAGAAGTTGAAATAATCAACAATGTTTTGCCTTAATAAAACTGTATACCTTACCTACACAGTCATATTTGCCGTCGACATATTTCAGGTCGTAGCCGTCCTGGCACTTGCAGTAATAGCTGCCAAAGGTGTTCACACATTGCCTGTTGTAGGGACAGAGGCTCTTTCCAGTTACACATTCGTCAATATCTGAAAGGAAACAAAATGGGGGAAATTAAAAAGCCTATCATTTTATGTTTATCAAGTTTAAATTAATAAATCCGATAAAAAAATAATCTGGCGCTCTAGGCTATAAAAGTACATTATATTACTCTGAACTACCAGTTTTGTAATCCTTCCAGTTGCCCATTTTTGCTTGTTTTGAAGTGTAACCCTTCAGAAACATGCTTTCACTTTCAATAATGAAAATATTTTTTGATGCATAATTTTTCTGAAATTGCTAATTTCCCTTCCCCTGCAGTCTCCGACACTTCATCACTATTGTCTGGGCAAACTGCTTCCAGAGATTCCCATTGAGTCATTAGCTGCTCTTTTTCATTTGCCAGCAGGGAGCTTCGACATCCTGATTGTCATTAACACGATGCCTCACTGATTTTCTGCTACCCAACATTGCTAAATTGTTCTTGATGTGGTATCCAGCCAGGTGGAATAGAGAGGTGTGGGGTAAATGAGCTATGGATATTAATGTGATCACAATGGACTACTTAATACAGGAGGATGTGTGTACAAGAAGGTTTTTAAGCTAATTGTAATATCAGTGTCACTAAAGCTATTTAACAGTGCCAAACAGTCTGAGTAGTCAATCTGCTGCTGTAGAGACGATAATTTGGTTAATAAATGCACTTTCCATTTTTCTTTTTTGCGCATTTGATTATGTAAATCCTGTTATTTATACCTCTAAATGTTCTATTTATAGTTAGTGACTGAAAGTCTAGGCCTGCAGCCAGTTCGGAGTTTGTCATATGTGGTTAAAATTTACTGTGAATATGGTAGATAAGTGTCTGTGTCATCAGGGTTCATCTTTTGTACAGTACACACAAGTACAATTTCACTTGGGAAACATGATACTTTTGTTGAGTGTGTTGGATCCATTGCAGTCCTGAAATTTAATGCTGTAGAACAAGTATATTACTTCCCCTGTGCGATCATGTCGGACTGGTTCAGCCACAGCTCAGGCCGTTTTGAGGGAAGAAATATAACTTAATTGTATCCATCTGATTTTGAAGCCAAGCGTGCAGCAACCACGTAATAGAATCCTCACAGAATTTTTCCCAGTATGCAAATACTGCCAATCTATGTGACATAAAAAGCCAAAGTCAATCTCTTTTCGCTCTGTGTTTCTCATTAAGTTGAAGGCTGTTGCTCCAGCTATCATAATTCTCAGTTCTATCTCTGATGGTGTGTTGTATTTGACATCCCTTGCACGGCACTGAAAGCCTAAAAACATGGATTTCCTGTGGTTACACTCTGCTGTTGTGTGAGTGTGGCTGCTCACCTACACAAGTTCTCTCATCTTGCCCCAGTTGCAGGCCTGCAGATGGGCAGAGGCAGCGGATCTCCCCCTGTACTTCCTCGCAACCATACTGACAGTGAGCGAGAGAGCATGTCCTGGAATCTACATGCACACACACACACAGACAACACACATTGTCAGATATGCAAGCTGGCCTCTTTGTTATTATTCCCAATACGGATAAGTGTGTGGTGAGACTCACTGGCACAGGATCCATCGTGCATTACGGTGTATCCATTGAGACAGTAGCACTTGTAACTTCCGTAGGTGTTCATGCAGCGATGCTCACAGGGACGAGGCTTCAGGCCACACTCATTCAGATCTAGAAATAAGAATGATATACGTTTTGTTCATCTGCAACACCCTGTTTTCTGAAATTCAAATGTTTAATGTCACAACTTCTTACAGAGTGAATTCTTCAGCTGAAAAAAAAAAAAAAAGATTATCCTGTACCCAGTTGGACTCATGTTTTCCAGACCCTCTGTACTGACCTCAAATACCCACCTTGATTACATGTCTTTCCGGTGTATCCTGGGAAACACTTGCATTTGTTGGGCCCGACGCACTCTCCATGCTTGCATCCGTGCTCACACTGAGCTGGTAAAACATTTAGCATGAAGAAAATACCACCAGAAATATCAGCGGTGAAGAATGATGGATTGCAGTCAAACCACACACTTCTATTACGCAGGCAAGGTTTTTTAATTTAGACTGTCGTTTCCTCCATATTTTATGGGTTAGGAAAATATCTTTCATGAAAAGAATAACAATAGTCAGGACATTGTGGTGGGAATGTAAATCCTTCTCTCTTAATATGTCTTTTTCCCTTCAAATGGCATTTCACGCACGTTAACATAGTGGTTGATTTTACAGGAATTGTATGTTTTTATCAAAATTACAGTGAGAATCAGGACTGTCCTTACCCTCACACTGCCCTTTACTGTTTTTCTTCCAGCCATAGCAACACTCCAGTCTCCTGCCATAGCGACACACACCTGGTTGGTTTCCAGTAAGGACTTGTCGGTAGTGCCTTTGTGGAGGAAGAGCAGAGTGCAAGGTAAGATGTGTAATTTTTCTGTCTTGATAATTTATAACCCACCATGGGTAGTGCACTGAACATAAAATAGAAATGTATCCCTTTAAATAAAACCTTATCTCAGTGGCAACAACGCCAAACACTAACAGATTTTGTTTGTTAAAAGTATGATTATTTAGGTCCACACATTCACAAACTTACAAAGCTCTCTTAAATACAGGCTTTCAGACACCCATTTTTAATTATGGCCTAAACAACCTAAATAAAGTGTCTCCCCTACAAGCTTGTTCAGTGATAGAAGTGAGGCTCCCTGTGGAGCAACAGCCAGCTGACAGGATGTCGGCTACAGATGGAGAAAAACACACTAATCAGACACTTCCCGGGTCACACATGTGATACCTCATGCGAAACCCTATTTCCTCCCCATTTACCTCCACTTTGATTTTGTTTCTGGAGGCAGATGAGAATTTACTGTAAAGTTATTCTGAGTTGTGGTTAACAAGTCAGCATTGCATTGAAAATAACCTACAGTCCATATAGATTACATTGCATGTGCATATTTTTAACCTGTAAATTAAATTAGTACTTGCCATTTGCCATTGACGTAAGGAAATCCACGGATGCAAGAATCTCACATCCGAGCCTAACTGTAGGTTTTAGCATCACTATTCCGCCTTAAAAGCTCAAAGCCAAACTGTTATATCCCAGATGTTTAAGTGTCAACAGTGTTTGCATCCTAAAAGCAGCCCTGGCACCAGTGGGACTGGAGGAATCTGAGACTTGATAGAAATCAACCAGAATAGCCCACAAGAGAGGGGCTCCTAAGTGTGACAGGTGCTCTTCAGTTATTAACAGTTGCCGTGCCACTTTTAGCTGTCACACTGCTCTGTTAGCGGGGGGCAGCTGTGTGTACATGCCATCGAAACAACAGTTTTCCCTGTAAAGATTTAAAGCACATAATTCAGTACAAAATAGAGGGGTTCATGTTACCCCTTAAACACTAGTTGAAATAATAATATGTGGAGGAAGGTGCAGTTACAGTGTTTGTAATTTCCTTTTTTTGGCCACAGGAAGGGGGCTAAATTGTACACTACTCAATCCTAAAGGTAGCATTTTTGGTTTATTATTGGCATTCAGACTCACTGCAATGTGATAGTAGCTCTGTACTACATAGACATTTCTCTAATATCACACTTGAACTTCTTTTTGACTTTTTGAACTGAGTAAACTTCCTAGTAAAATTTACACCTGCTGCAGGTTTCAGGATTAGAAACAAACAATTCACCATCACCCACAGTGTGTTGATCTGTTTGACTTACCTATGGGTTTCTGCGCTGCCAGAGGAGATGTGGAGCAGGAGAAAAAGCCCGCCGACCAAAGTAAAGGGCTGCATGTCTGTCACTGCGAGCAGCCGTTGTGCTTTGTTTCCCACGGGGCTGACTTTGGTTGCTCTGAGTTCCTCCTAGGGGCTTAGGCTCATTAAGTTGCTTAGACAGGAACAAGTCTCTGTTGAGCCTTCACACAAGGTACCCCAGATTTCATGTATTTCCAGAACACAAAGAAGTCAAAGTCTCCTCCAGGGGGGGGGGGAAAGAAAAAAAACAACAACTCTCTCACACTCTTTTTCAATGCTGCAGCTACTCTCTGTGTCCCATAATTTGCTTCCCCTTCTTCCTCTCTGAAATTCCAGAGGTGGGTTGACACTCTGTGAAATGACACTGCACTGAGATGGATAGGTGGTGACTTCTGGAGGTAGGAGTGGGTTTGGACAGGGGGGTGGGGATTATGTTTAGGGGTGCTCCTCTTTTCACTCAGTGCAGTACCACATGAAACTTTTCCAGTGCCTCACCAGTAGGAACAAAAAAAAACATCCTTTATTACAAATGTCAAATGCAGAGACACCTAATGATCATGACCTTTACATGCATTCGTTGCTGTATGCTGTGCCTTCGGTGTATCTTTTTTTTTTTTTTTTAAATAATTAGGTGTATCGGCTAATTGTGGATCTCAGACATGCGCTGGCCTGTCATTAGCAGCTGCAGCACTCTTTGATGTCTCTTTCACAGGTAGCACATAAAGCTTTACATTCTCACACGTTTATTCCAAGTTCAGCCATAAAAGTCTTTAATGAGTTTGCACACTTTCAAAGTCAGCTCTAACATCTGGTCCTGCTCGTCTGTTCCCTTAAGAAAAGAACAGGTCATGTTTCGATGGAAGCAACAGGATACATTTGTTGTATTGACAACACTTCTCCCATGTTTTCTATGCAGGGGGAATTTTTGCTGTAAATCCAGAATCTATATAATCTGCAGTTTGGATGTCTGTTCAGTACCACTCTGGGAAAAGAGGTAGACTAGAGGCTTAATATAATGATTTGAAAATTATAATGGAAATAGCCTTCAGTTGAGAAGGAAGTCTGTCTGTTAAACAAGGCTATGATTATTTTGCCAGACATTCAGTGCTCATGTCACGGAAGAGAGATGTTTCAGGCCAGTAAATGGTGGTTATATCTCATTTTGTTTATATAGAGCAAGGTCAAAACAAATTCAGCCTGGACGCTCCCATCGTTGCCTCCAGTTATTGCACAAATAACACCGATTTGAGTCCAGCGGGGCTCTGCTTTCATGATGCCCCTGAATAGGTCACACAAACATGTCTGTGAGATCACAAACACTTCGTAACATAGTGGGGGTTGCACTACAATTAAATCCACATGCAGCAGTTCCTTAATCGCAATACAGGATGACCAAAGGAGGTATGGGATGTGTGGTTGCTGGCAAATAGACAATAGTTGCCTCAAATGTGCAACACTAAGCAGTGAGGTTGGCAGAAAGTATGTCATATCTGTTACCAAGTGAACGAAACCCCACAGACTCATGATCTCTTCCAAGCAGTTCCCACTTCATCATAACTTAACTGTGTAGTTTCCTGACCACTGTTTTTAACCATAACCAAACTAACCTTTAGGGAGCTCAGTTGGTTCCATGCGGTTTATCCATGTGGACCACCTAGTTGTTTCGGTAAAATACAATATAATTAAAAGGTGCTTGGGACACATGCGGTGAATGATCTTGGCTTGATGAAAGCCTTCTGTAAGAAGTGGAAATGAAACAACCTTAATCAGCCTTTTTTCTCACAGCAAACCTTTTGCCTTGTGATAACAGGAGAAGGTGGCACCGTTGACAACAGCCATGTCTCACAGCCATCACAGTGGAATAGTTAGCCAGCACCACCTGAAGCAGGTAAACTGAATTTTGCCATCTTTTATTGTATTGTTATTTGTGCCTGTCAAAATGTTGTCCATGGAAGATTTTATTTTTATGAGGAATCAAATTGGTTTTAGAGGTTTTCAACAAAGAGGCCCAACTTTCACAAGGATTGGGAAGAAAATCAGTGGCTTGGTTTATCAATAAAATGCTCTTTTCCAGGAGTTCATAATGCTTCCATGATAAATACAAGGTTAATTTTATCTTGCACAATATAAGATAATAATCAGGGGCAGTAATTAAGAGCTGTATTATTACAAAACAATGGCTTGCTGTGTTGTTTTAGCAGCATTTGTAAACTCTGCACTGTACATAATCAGTCACAAACTGCAACTTATTGCTTGCCTGACATTATGTGCCATGACCATTCAAAGCAATGTTTTCTGCCATGTCACTGAGTACTTTCTGTAATCATTAGCCCTTGTTTCATTTGATACCCAGTACCTTTACAACCTCTGACAGTCTGAGGCAGAGCTTCTGTGATACACGATAACACACAGACACACACAAATGCATGCACGCTGCCGTCCATTTCTAGTCTGAAATATGACTCTATATGACTGACATCTCAAGCATGTGGGTCAAGCACACTATGCATTAGAGATGTTTCCTTGGTGCTACTATTTTGACTGGGAATGTGGACGCTGTACTTGGGAAGGAGAATCTGAGAAGTTGGTATTGTCACAACAACAGCGCCCTCGTCTGTCGTGGAGAAAGCACTGGCCTTTTGCTTCCTGTGAAGCTTAGGCACTGTCCTCTGGTATTATTTAAAAAATAGCTGAAGGGCATCGGCTCCCCCCGGCCCATTCTCTGGACCGCCACTGCCGCTCTCCGTCCGTCGCCCACCCTCTCCATCGGTGTGCGCTTCTCGGACTGCTGGTCCCCGGGAGCCTGTCCGCCCCCCGCCCAGCCATTAGTGAGTATTTAGTTCATTTTGGTCCCTGGTCCCCCACCTCTGTTATTCCTGGCTCTCTGTTCATGTGTATCTCTGTAAACCCATGCCCTGTCTGTGCACTCTCTGCTTGGGTTCACCTCGCACCGTGACACCAGGGATGCAACATTACAATCGTCACTTTTACCTTTCCAATAAAATCTAATTGTCCATTTGTTTAACAAACCAGGAGGGCATGTTTTCAAAAAAGGGTAACAAAACTGTATCCATATGTGGAGACTTCAATATTGATCTGTTAAATCCTAATATTCATAAAATCACAGATGAATTTGTCAATGCGTTTGAGCTTGTTTCCAAAAATCACCAGACCCAGCAGAATTACATCCCCTTGTGCCACTCTAATAACATATTCACGAATGACACTGACAATAACACAGTAAGCGGACTATTAATGACGATATCAGTGATCACCTGCCAGTTTTCACAGTATATGACAACATTTTCAGGAATATTAAGCCAAACAAATACAATACAGACGAATGAGGACAGAAGAATCCATCAATGCACTGAAGAATGACCTACTGGCACAGAACTGGGGTGTGACATATCAAGAAAGAGACACTGATAGTGCACATGAAATATTCTTGGAAATATTTAGGTCACTGTATGATAAACATTGTCCAATCAAAGAATACAACAGACATTTTAAATATACTAACTGTCCATGGATCACAAAGGGACTCCTGCAAAAATAAAAATACACTTTACAGACATTTCATAAGAAAAGAACTAAAGAGGCAGAAAATAGATATAAAAAATATGAAAACAAGTTAACTTATAAGGAAAAGTTTTGTTTATTTTTAAAATTGAATTTTATAGGAAAATACTTGAAGACAACAAAAACAATATTAAGGGAATATGGAATATACTGAACAGTATTATAAGAAATAGCACAAGACTAACAAGTTATCCTAGCTATTTCATTGAGAAAGATGAAGAGCATTATAATATGGAGGACATAGCTAACTGATTTAATAATTTCATTGTAAATGTTGGACCTGACTTAGCAGCAAGAATCCAGGAACAAATGGAGAAAAAACAGACAGGCTGCCAGAGGGAAATGCCAGCTCGATGTTTGTCAAAGCAGTGGATGAGAAAGACATGGTGGACATCGTCAAGGAATGTAACAACAAAAAGTCTACTGATGTGAGTGACATTGATATGACATTAGTCAAAAACAAAACTCACTGACGGGATTCCAAAACCGTTACCATACATCTGTAACAAATACCAGTCAGTGCTGGCACAAAATCTTCAGCCTTCTGTTAGAAAGCTGAAGATGAAGAAGAACTTCATCTCTCAGCACGACAATCACCCAAAGCACACATCTAAATCAACCAAAGAATGGCTTCACCGGAATAAGATTGAGGCTTTGGAATGGCCCAGCCACAGTCCAGACCTGAATCCCATTGAACATCTGTGGGGTGATCTGAAGAGGGCTGTGCACAGGAGATGCCCTCACAATCTGTCAGATTTGGAGCGGTTTTGCAAAAAAGAGTGGGCAAACATTGCCACATCAAGATGTGCCACGCTGACCGGCTCCTGCCCAAAAAGACTGTAATAAAAGCCAAAGGTGCTGCAACAAGGTATTAGTTTAAGGGTGTGCATATATATGCATCCAGGTTCTTTTAAGTTTTTAATTTTATATTTTTCCCCTTTAAAGGTTTCAGTTTGTTTTTCAATTGCATTGTACAGGTTATAGGTCACATTAAAGGTGGAAAAAGTTGTGAAATTATTTGTCTTGCTGTCATTTTTTTACATCACAAAACCCTGGCATTTGAACAGGCGTGTGTAGACTTTTTATATCCACTGTATGTGTGTGTATGTATGTGTATATATGGATATGCATGTATGTGTATATTTATATAGATATATAAACTGGTGTTATCATAACTGTATATATGTTTATTGTATATGTATGAACAGAAATTGTATATTATATATATATTTA
>NW_007577787.1:684396-685250 GCF_000690725.1 Stegastes partitus
TTTTTTTTAAGTTTTACACTCAGAATGTCAATCCACAGATATTTTACATTTTTCTGTGAAATCTTAGCTTTGAAATAACAGCTTCAAAGGCTATTTAGCATTTTTCAGAACGTAATACTTTTTTCTTTTCATGTTTCTTTCAAATAATGACAAAAATCTGTAAAATATTTTCTCACACTTAAAAATAGTAGCAAAAAAAAGTGTAATGTTATGGTCAGCTGCTGTAAAACCACAAATTACTAATGATAAAAATACCAATTTCGATTTGCACATCATGTACAGTTCTGGCCTGTATTTTTGTTGGAGTTTTGGGGATTTTCTTCTTTTTCTTTCTTTCTCTTTTTTTTCCCCCTTTTTTTCAACACTAACTTGTGGAAAACATTTTTTTTTAAAGCAATGAAAAACAGTTACAGGTTTTTAACAGTGTATTGAGTGCATCATGGCCTAATTTGCATAACTTTCCATTTGCATGTGATTGTAATGGACGCTGTAGGAGAGAAGACTAATGTGGGACAGACAAAAAGTGAGTAAAAAAGCACCCTAAATATGCTCAAAAAGACAGATGAACTTTCTTCTGTTGATTCTTTTTTGTTATTTTATTTTTCCATTGAAATAGGTGGAATAGTGGAATTGCTTCAGCCCTCCTCCTTTATTCGGGCTTGGGACCGACAGAGTGACCCAAAGAGACACTCTGGCAGAGTTACTGAAGTCTTTTTTTTTTTTTTTTTTTGTCTATTTTTTGAAAATGGTGATTGGAATTGGGGTGAGAGAAGGGGGTGAGGTAGAGGACATTGGGGGAAGTCTAGGGATGGCTTCTCTGGATGATGGAGGGAGGATGGATGGATGGTGGAGAC
>NW_007577787.1:686381-753811 GCF_000690725.1 Stegastes partitus
CCCCCCAAAACAAAACAAAACAAAACAAAAAAAAACTTTATTAACAACAGCAATTCTTTAAAATCTCATAGGAAAATCACTATTGCACATACAATGCCAAGTGAAGAGTGTAACACCCCTTGGTTTCTGCACCGGGAAAACGAAGCCAGGATTTTGCTACTTCCTGACGCTGCTGCTAACAACGTTAGCCTCCAAAAGTGGAGCTAAACTTTACAGGTCAGTGTTAAAGTCGTCTCAGTAACTGGTTGGTTTCATGTCCACATCTGGACGATATTACATATCAAAGTAGCGACCTGTGTTACTGTAGCTGAAGTTACTGTAAGGTAACATCAGACTGTGGAGCCTCTGATGGTAAAACATGATCTAACATTGTGTTTAAAAGTTGTTCTGTAAATCTCAGGTTACGGTTCCTGACTAGTTAACACTGGTGCTACATCAGGTTTGTCAGCGTCATAAATTAGTTACCTGTTGTCTGTGACTAAGTAGGTCACAGCTGATCAGTCATACCGGATAGATAACGTTATTACTGCCTGTTAACTGCTGCCATGTCATGGCAGACAGGAATGATCAGCAGATAGAAACTAAACCAAGCTAACGTTACACCATAGAACACCGTTACTGATTGATGTTCTATCAGTTCAGTTCATGTGTCTGTTCTCTGGTTCAGTATCAGAATGTGGACTGTTTTAACAGCTTCTGTTCATTTCACTGAGAAAATAATCTGTAAAAATGATTCCTTCTTTTTCAGAAACAGTAACTTTACTGAGGTCTGATCACCATGACATGAGCATCATACTAACCCTCACAGGTGACTAATGTAAAGCAGTCCAACAGACTGTTTTCTCTACTACAGTGTTTTGTCAGGTAACTGAGGTGCTCATGTAATCAGAGGGCTGTTTTTCCTTTTTCTCTATCACTCACATTATCCTACTTTGGAATAAAAAAAAGAATGAACTTTATTGTCCTTCTAAGGCAGGAAAATGTTCTTTTGCTTCATCCAGGGAAACAAACATTTGCATAAAATTAAAAAACATGTTAAAAACATCACACTTTCTATTGTGCTACAGTCATATCCTGCTGTGTTCACTCTCATTTAATGTTCCAGCAGTTGGAATGAAAGAACCTTGTAGATCTTCGTCTCACTGTTGGTGTCTTTCCCTCCCAGCCATGATGTGGATCAGTGGGAACATCTACGTCTGATATAAGTTCTACACAGAACATGAACATCCAGCTGAGGTTGTCTGAGGTGAAGAGTCTTTTCTCCGTCATCCCTGAGAAAGAGCAGCACTGATGTCTTCCTTATCAATTCCACTAATAACAGTAATGTTGAACTGCAAATTCAGCTACTCGCTGTCTTCATAATGCACACTTATGACTGTTAAATATTTACACTGCACTGTAAGCTGGGCAACATTTATTTCATCCATTTAATACATACTTTGACACATCTTTCCAGTTCAGGATTGTTAAATAGTGTAGTTTTTTAATGTGCAATAAAGGTATTAATGAAGCTCTTATCCTGAATGTGTTGATGCTATAAATGACAGCAACATGTTCTCCGCACTGTAATTATGCAAAAACAGCACAGATGGTGTTAAAGGCAATAAATGGAACCTGTGAATACTAAGAACAGAGAATAATAAACTGCTGGAACAGTTGGCCTGGCCTGCTGTAAGTGAAAGCTAAACAGGAAGTGGTTCACTGAGGATGACGTCCTTTCATTCTTCTTCACAACCAGATGAACGGCTGCAGATGAGGTTTTCCTTCTGCTGGCTCTGCTCGGAAGATCTTCAGTGAACATGAGACACACCTGAGGTGAAGAGAGACATCACAGTACCAGCATCAACAGCAGTTCATTTAACACTTCCTGGTTGGATTTCATTTTTCAGGGCCGGATGCCACGTCCATCTTTTTTATGCAGTTTGGCCTCTTTTGCAAACAGAGTTTTAAGTCAGTGAAAGCTGAGTTTATAGAAAACTCCTCAGAAACTCAGTTTGCAGTGTTGACATGTAGGCAGGGAAAACAGGTTCTGGCTTGTGCTGTCTAAGTGTGTGCTGTGACACTTTGTGCTATGGCAAATGTGGCAGTGAAACTACTAACCATTCAAACCTTTTTCCATGTGTGCACATAGACAGACATACAGTTACTCTTCCACTATATTGAAGAACGAAGGTAAACAAGTCCACATATTTGATTCCTTTTTTGTTTTCAGCTGCGCCATTTTTTGTAGCCTACTGGAATCTGTTGCAGCTTTTTCAGGTTTCTGATTGGCCAGCGTGGTTTTAGGGTTAGGGTCACATGGCCACCTGTTGGTCTGGCATCCTCTTGACAGTGCTATAATTGTGTTTTTGCGTTTTCATGTGGACAGATTTTTGCTGAGAATGAAGGAGGAAAATGTGTGCACTAGCCCTTTGTAGCTTTTGGGCTTCATTTAGCCAGTGCTGATAAAAAACAAACAAAAAAAAAACTCTAGGGTGACATACTGTGTGTGGATTTATTTACAAATAGTAAAGGATTACTTAATTTATGGTAGTAATAAAGTTACTATCAGTGATTGCAGTATGTTTGCACAATTATGATTGGCAGCACTGGCTGGATTTTTAGTGCCAGCATTTTTTTTTCTTTATCATTGCAAGTGTGTGTTGTTAACCATTTTGTAGATATGTCATACCTTATTTTTTTTTTTTTGCAAGGGTCACAAAGATTAGATTCTGTCCTGTATGTTCTTTCCTTCTTTTTTTTTAAAAACTAAATTAAATTTTCTTCCAGAAGGTGGAGACATAGTTCAACACTTGCCACTAAAACAAGGCAACAAACAGACAAAAGGCCATGTGTTCTTTATACTTTGTTGGTGATCAATGTGGGCTTGAGTTGGACTTTTACCTTCATAACTTGAAAATCTAGTTGAATTTTACCAAGAACTGTGACCTCTTGAGAAGTGCTGTGATATTTCTTTGTCACCAGAGGTCCCTCACTGCATATATTTTGGGGTGACTGAAGTAAGCTGCATCATATCCTGAATGAGAGTGCAGGTTGTGGCCAACAGGCAGCAGTTGATTGGTCAGCAGTTTACTTTGCGGTTTCCTGTGACAAATAACACTGGTATCTAAGCAGCATAACATTAGATTTATCATCGCTAGTGTAGCTCAAGACTGACAACCCCCACAGTTGACTTCTTCATGTCTTGTTTTTGCCGACATCTTTGTTTCCTGATGTTTTAAAACTGGCTGTATAATAAGGCTGTAAGTAGTGCAGGACTTTGTTGTAACCTTCAGGAAGTGGGCCTCCCCACATCTGAGAACTCACTCAGGCCCACACTCTTCTTTTACTTTAAAGGTATAATTTGATAAAGCAGCTGATGCTGGGTGTAGCAGACATCTGAAAAAGCGCATTGCTTCTATGTGGGCAAGCATATTCATTCTTTCAGAGTCCCTCGCTGTGGCCTATGGTGCAATAAGCAAGGCTTTTACTATAAAAGGAGAGATAGGCTGTTGAAGAGTTATTTTGAAAGTGATGTGTGTACACAACCACATCCTGCCCTGAGTGGGAGATGCCATGAGCAATGAATGCGCTGCAGACAATACTAGCTGCTATGAAAATGGGCCACTGCTCATCAACGATAATGTGGTGCACCGTGTGAGCTCACATTTAGGCACTGCTGCCTAGATTAGATGGAACAGTGACATTTGAAAGTGTTCAACATTAATCACATTCAAAGAGTTAAAAAAAAAAAAAGACTTTATAGTGTCTAAAACTCGTCATCACTGATCGCTTGTGAGCGAGTGTTACTTCCCCTGCAATAATAGAAGTAACCTTAAGAAATCATTTTGACTGGGTGTGTCCCATTCATTCCCAGCTTTTTAGTGCTAAATTTAAAAGTTTGTGAAGACAGAAGACCAAGCCAGTGATTACAAAGTTACACTGAGCATGCACTTTCTTGCATGAGACTGGAAGCATAAAACATCCCTTCTTTGAACAACTGATGACAGTCAAGTATCATGCGGTAGATAAAGGCATTAAAACAAGATTCATACAAGTCAACTTTCACCTCTTTTGCTTACGATTTCATTGTTGCACTTAACTTTAACTTCAACTTCAAATTATAATTATAATTTTATCGCCCTGTCCTGTTTGTGACCCAAAGGAAACCTCCAGTAATTCACACCTAGAAAGATCTTAAATGCAGGTGCTCCTCCTGGAACGCCTGCTGCTTACATGATGCAAAATGACAGGCTGCCTCGAAGTGAGGTGGAAGACAGTGCAGCTAGACAGACAGATCCTTTGGGTATTCAGGCTTTCACACAGACACTTTTGCCTCTCAACACGACGAGCGTGATGAGCAAAACACACCCTTTGGCCTCAGCTGGACACCTCCAGGGCTCCTCGTATGAATAATTCAGCAGTGGACAGAGTTGTGCCATGCTGTGAGGGTGCCTTGATGGGGAAGCACCAGACATCTCAAGAGGGCTCATGTGTGCCTCACAATTATTTATTAATGGGCTCGTCTGGTCAGAGACATTATGGTGGACTGTAAAGTCTGTCTCGGAGGTGATTGTGGCGCTTCCTGGAAGTAACACTGAACTGCACCAGTTGCTTTGCCGGACTTGTGCAGTCTTCCTGTATTAGAGGCAGACATCAGCCTTTGTTTGCTGCAATAATGCAAACTGTTTAGTCGTCTAACAAATTACTCACGACAGGGTTTTCTTATGAATTATTCTCCCCTGGCAGCTTTACCTGCTTTACCTACTGTGTTTGGTAAAGCTATAATGCATTCAAACATCAGATCTGGGATGAAATGTAGGCATCCTTGCTATGTTTTCTTAGTGTAAAACAAAACATGAAATGTCAGGCACCCTTAGTGTGAAAAAGGTTTTCATCAAAGCTGCACTTTAAGGTGCATGTTACTTTCATAACGATGCCTCATTTTGCATTGTTCTGTGGTGTCGGTAGGGATTCAGTTTAGCCATTTAACCTTTAAGGTCCCTTAAGGTCAGAGTTTAAAGCTGGCCCTTTATTCTTCCTAACAGAGGAGGTCCATGCTGGGTGTAATTACACAACTATGTACCCTAAGAAGAAAGCCCACCTCACCGTAGTGCAGTGATCGTGTAAACCGCATGCCTAACAGGATAGGACATGCTGCAGTATCACTTTTACCTCCTACTATGTCTGTGTACAAGATCTTTATTGACCCTGTACCGTTGAAGGGATTAAAGGCTCCTGAATACATTTAAAATGGCTCTGCTGATATTACAGACTTGCGTTATTACCAGCAAAAGTCTATGGAAATGAAAACAAGCAGATTTCATTTCCTGTTTCTAGTTGGAACGAGCTCTGTAGCTATTTGCTGCAGGGATGCACAAAAGGCAAAGATAATAAACATCCAGACATGGTATTTTACATTTAGGTAGCTATAGTTGTGTAAAATACATTTGTGTAGATGCGTGCTATGAATGCAGACTAACTTAACATGCACGCTCTGCTTGGTTTTCATATTTTCACATTGTTTGAGGTCTCAGCAGACAGGAGAGAGGCTTGTTTGCTATAACTGCAGGTTCCTTCTGCAGTGGTGCACAGCATGAAGTGGAAACAGCCCACAACAAAAGGAAGAGAGAAAATGTCATAAATAGCAGAAGTCGGAAGTTCAGAAACTTAAAGCATACTTTGTCTTCAGGCCTACTTTGAGTTGTACACGCACAAAAATACATACACGTCTCCCAGCATTTATCGACATTAATTAAGTGGAAATTAAACCAGACTGAATGTGAATGCCAGGGCTTTAGCTGCCTCGTTTCACAACAAGCTGTTTAAACTACTGTAAACATAATTGCAGAACATATTAGATATAATGCATGTTTGTGTGCTTAGAAGATATTATCATGAATTTAAACATAGCTTCAAGCTTTTTTGAAGGATCAACATATAAATCCCTGCATTTGGCTAGTATACTGTACATCCAGTCCCTGTTTATGACCGAGACTGTAAGGAGGACTGATGGCTAAGCACATTCCTCAGACGGTTTTCATCAAGCTGTCTGAATCCACCGCCGCTCTCTCAGAAGGCTCATCATCTTTCAGTTTACCTCTCCCTCGAACACTGTGCGTGGTAGAAAAAAAAGTCTGGTCTTCTAGTAATAGTTACATTGCATGCGTCATACATGCATTGTGACCCAAACATATGCTTGATGCAGAATAAAATTAGCAAACATCAGCAGTTCTCAAAATATATCATTAGGTCGCTACAGCAAAGCTTCACGTTATGATGTGTGCAGGTTTTGGAAGGACTCAGTGTTCCGCACATGCTGTTCTTTACCACAGTTTGGTATCCGAAGCAGTTTATGACAGGGCATGCAATGTAAGGTTTTAATGCACTCAATAACATCCCGATGACATAATTGTAAGTAATTTTACAACTCTGCACACGCCTCTTTTTTAAACCTCATGTGAACACAGTGCGAGAGCGTTCACAGCTCTGAACGCTGCACATGTCAAAGATATATAGAGCATTTTACTGTGATACTTTATGTGCACTGACCTGTTTTAAAACAAGAATATCATGTTCAGCAAAGAGGAATCAGGCCAACAAAATATGACATTTTATTATGTTAGTAACATATTAGTCTGTTCATGTTGTAAATGTATCAGCTCGGCTTTAACTGGGGAGTTTTTGCTGCTACAGTACAGCTCTGCAGCTCTTTAACCACATCCTGTCGAACACCTTTGAAACGTCTGGGTAGAGACGAATTTGCAAACAAGCTGCTGTAGCGTACGGCAGCACTGTATATTGCACAAGAAGAGATTTAACTGCCATGGAATGATAACACTTTCTTCCCTGTAGTGGTGTATGATCTAATTTTTCTCAAGAATGACAGTATTATTTTTGTTAAGTGCTGTGATAAGGAAGTATCAAATATCAACACAAATGCTTTGAAAAAAAATGAAAACAATGCCTTCTAAGTGCTTAAAAAGACATTATGTAACATCTGCTTATCCTGTGCTGACAGCGTAATCGCCAGTTGAGAAAGCCGTACTGTACGTTACAGAACCATCCATCTGACTGTGTAAGAAGAAGGAGGAGATGTTGAGACATGTGAAGCTCTGGGGATTTGTCAAGAGCATTATCCTGCTCCGGTATGATGATGTATACAAACCAGAAAGACTCAACTGTACAGCAGCATCATTAGTAGAGCTTTGTGTCTAGTAATGTTTACCTATCACTGTGGTGTTTTCCTCAGTGAAGTGGATGTCTGACTGAATAATAGGTTTGTTCATGTCCCTGCTTCACACCTAGCTGTAGTCTGAACTTTGCACAGATAGAGACACTTAGTCCTCATCACAGGAAGCTAATTTTGTTTCCTATATTGCACACAACCTTTCTCAGGCTAAATTTGCAACTGTGACAAAGCATTAACCACATAAACGTAATACACATTTGGTCAGAAAAGCACCTCACAAGTAGGACTAAATGATTTGAAGAAAGCATCTAACTGCAGTTTTTCTGGCTGATATTCAGAATGCAATTTGATTCACAATATACACACATACATATATCTAATTCAAGCCTTCAGTATTCACTGTGTAGTAGTTTTAGAACTTATGATGGAGCATTTTCACATGATCAGTTTGACAAGGAGGGCGGCGTGAATTTGTAAAATCACTGACACAACAGTTTAAACCCTGGGGCAGATTTGCTGCACAATCTACGGTGCGGCTGTTAAATAACTGGACTGGGCTCATTGTCAGTCGAACCACAGCATGCAAGCCTTAACCGCGTAGCATGCATCGATTGAAGCCCCGAAGGGTTCAATCTGCTGAAATTAAAATAATAGCTGAGCCTTGCTTTTTAATAACCACACCTCATATATCTTGATCTGCATTGTTTTAACTTGTGATTTCAATTTGAAATCCTGATGAATTGTTTAGGCCTCTGCACGAAAAAGCTCTCGCATTCTCCCACCGCTTCTGCAAAAACACTCACTTCCTCTGCTTACATCACATGCCTCACAGAGTCTACCTCCTTTTTTTTAAAAAAGACATGCAAACTGGCATCTCACTTCACACTTACTCCTCTCACTTCCTGTCTCGGATGTCACACTTGATCACAAGCTCAAGCCACTATGATCACTGTTATCATGCTAGCTTAAACCCACAACTTGTCCTCGCCGTTCCGCCCGTGTGGCGTATGACACAGGCTGTAAGTTAGTACATGTAACACTGTGAATTCTTCCTGTCCATACACATAGACCACGAGGACACTGGTGCTGTGAGGGGGGCATTTGGGTTGCCAGACTCACAGCTGGCGAGCTACTGTGCACACCAGGGTGACTCTCTTGCAGCTGTAAGCTTGCATGCACATGTCACATTGAATCACACCGCACTACGTCTCTGCACCGTGGACAGATCTGCCGAGCTAGTGCAGATCTGTGGTCTAACAGGCCAAAGCAGTAGCTGGTAGAGGTTGTTTTTATGCTGCCTTTGTGCAACCTATAACGTCATTTCTCTTGAAATGCTCTGAACTAAGAAATGAATACGTAGAGTTGTTGGGAAAGTGCTAATCTAGCAGTGCACAAAACAATATTTGGAACATTTACACCACAATCAAGGGAGGTAAAAACAGTTATATGAGTAAATAAAATGTGAATCTTTTATGTTTAACGATTCAAAAATGTCTTAGATAGATTCAGCTGTGTTTGAATTTGGACTCATGACCTTAGCATTTACAAAATAGGAAGTTTCCGCTTCCTCCTTTTAGATGCATTTGGTCTGTACTGTCATGGTTCTCTGGCGTTGGTTGATTGTTATACACTGGAAATGTTTAGGCGCTAAAAAAATAACGTGAGAACTCTCTCAAATAAGTAGTTTTTATTTAGCAATTGACATCTAATATCCCATACTGGCTGGATGATGTTAAGATCAGGGCTTAGGAGGTATACTGTTGTAGGACTCCTGCACTACCCGAGTCCTGATGATGTCGTCATGCTGCAGAATGATCATAAATTCAAGCTCCGTTCTCCACTGAGTAATTTGGCATTCATTACTTTAACCAAGATGATCAACCTTCAGAGAACAGGTCAAGCAACTCTACTTGTATTTACTCTGCCTCTGTGTTAATAAGGTTTCAAATTGCTTTTTTAAAATTTTAAATAGCTCCCTTGTTATTCCAGAGATCCCAATCAAAATCTGCACCTCTTCTAATTGATCAGTTTGTCAGATATGTAGGCAGAAATCTTCCCTTCGGTTCTTAAAGGCAACGCGAGGCATGTTTCTGTGAGTTTCTTTGTGGCACATAAGAGCCATTATGGCGTGTCGCTGGCTGGACCAGCTCACACCCTCAGCTTTTGTGTCTACCTTTCACACAATAGCAGGACTGCTTTTTCCCACCACGGCTATAAGAAAGAAGACAAAGATGAATTGTCCTTTCCTTGGTGCGCTCTGAATGGACAACTTAAAGAGGCGGATGAATGAACATTTTTGTCCCGGCTTCTGCTTTTTATAGTTAATGGCGAAAATGAAGGAAACCTTTCTCGTATAAATCAATTACACTGACAGATTGTATTACGTGAACGTGTGCACTTCAACAACATTCGATGTGTTTACTGGACTCAAGCTAATATTATGTTCTGTTATTGTGTGATGGTTGAAAAACAGGTTAAGGCAGAAAACAGATACAGACACACCCATTTGGTGTTATTAATCTTTTCTTTAAATGGATCCCAGTTTAAATATTTGTCTAATGAAGACACAAACATGTCCTGCACGAAAGGAAGACATTCATGATGCTTCCCAAGAGACACAAAAGATGGAGTTGGTGCTGTTGTGTAATGTTGAATTAGTGCTAATTTTCAATATATGCATCACTGCACAGCCGACTGATCTGACTGTAGCTTCTGATACAAGTTTTTCATGATCATTAAGACTTCTTTTTTGTAATTAGGTTTTTAAAAGATATCTTTGTCGCTTTGTCTGGTTTCATACCCAACCATGACCTGGCTGGCTGCAATGAGCAAGCTGTAGCTGGGAATCATTCACGATAATACACCAGCAAAAAAGGTTCTATGAGAGCACAATGTATTGTCTACATTTTTGCTGTGCTGCATACCCAGGCTGTTTCTAAACATGAGAGACACGCTGTGGCAAATAGACAATTTAAACATCTCTTCCTTGAGGGGTAAAGTGTCAAGCATTCAGTTGATCTCCACTGTGAACCAAACGAGCAGAAAATAGTTCACTGGGGAGTCGAATGTCTCTTGTTGTTCTCTTGTCACCTAGAAGCTATTCCCAACAGGATTCACCTACATCCCTTTATTTTCATAGCGGAACTTGTTTCCCCACCGAAACATTCCTTGTTAACCGAGAGCATACCTTGATAAAACCTTTAGTGTCGTACATTTATTTTGAGTATTGACATTGGTGTAAAGAGGGAGAGCAGAAAAAGATGTTCAAATATTGTGGGGAAAAAAAACTACATGCAAAGTAAAACCACCGTTCTGCGTCAAGAGAGACGTAGAGGCAGCAGCTATTTTTTTCTGGAATCACTATTTCTTGATTTAATGAGAGAATCGTTGCTTAAAAATCAATATTCTCTTGTGAATTGAATGGATTTGAGGCTCTAAACAACAGTCTCTGATCATGTGAAAATGTGGAAATCTCCTGTCTGCTACCATGGAAACAAAGAGCAAAAAAGAAAAAAAAAAAAAGATGGACTGGGCATTCAGGTTTTAGGCTGAACATGAGGAAACAGCAGAGACAAAGAGATGAGTTTCAGCACACTGCCGCTTGCAGCTGTGAGCTCCTGTCACTTCCTCTTGCATTTAAAAATAATAACTTGTAGGAACAAGCCTTGTTTTTCCCCTGCAGCCTTTCCTGTTAAAATGGACAATGCAGGTTGTTGGCGATAGTATATGAATTAGTTTGTTAGCTTTTGTAGTATTTCATGTTTTGTATGACTTTAAAAATCACATGCTCAGTAACAGCCCGTTTATTTGCATGAGCAAAGCTTAGTGTTTTGCCAATATTTAAAAAAAAACTTGTGAAAGCTAAACAAGAAGGACTTGGTCAGGACTGGCTTCTCACATCGTTTCACGACGTTTCTCACATTGTGACTCATTGTTGATGCGGTTTATTTCAGACCCATGTCATGCACACAGGTTGATCGGCCCACACACATTTACAAAGCTCGTCAACACACAGCATGGCCATATGAAAATATATGTTCAGGCAGACTGTGTCACCCAGAAACATGTCATTCAAGCACTAGTGCACAGACAACTGCCAAATTCAGGAGAATCCACCTTTGCTGAATTAGCCACACTCTTAAGTAAAATGTGATGAAGTACAAAGTAATTACTTATGATACAATGGGCTAAAACACTTCAGAACTTTCTAAAACTACATTTATTTTACTTAAAATATGTTTAATACCAGTGAACATATAGCTAAAAGTACCTTTGTTTTGTTTTCTTTCCACATATTAATCTCATTTTTGTTTATGCTGTTCTAACATGGATGCAATTTCACAAGTTACTCGCAGCCACTCAGCCAAACTAACAGTACAGTGTGTTTGTCGATGTACAGCATAAGCAGCTTTTGGGCAGCAGCAGTGCCAGTGTAGTCTCACGCTCAAAGCACATTACGTACAGTATGCAGCCACACAAAGTCTCAGAGGAATCTGTGTTCTTCGTAGTGGGCTGCAGTCAGCCCGAGTCACAGAGGGCGTCCGTCACAACAGTGGCAGATGGCCTCTTGGCATCTTCTGCCAAGTTCACCACAATTAGCCATTTCAGCGTGATTTGCATTCCTTTTCATGGACATTATCAGGTCTTGACTGGGCTGACACCATCACGGAATGCAGATGCACACAAGCAGCGTTAGTAAAAATGGGGTAACTAAGGGTTCAGATGTTTTAGTGTACATGCAATGCTCTCCATCTACACAGATCACATTTGACTTTTTGAAAATAAGTGTCTTTGAGCAATATATTGAGCCATTTAGCTAAATTATCACTCTGAGCTTCTTAAGTCAGTCTAAGGAACGGTTTAAACAAAGTGTGTAGTGAGTGTGTAGAGGGGTAGGATTGTCTTGTTATGTGTAATGCTGGCTAATGTCATCCCAAAAGCACACATTGTTGTGGGGCACTGAGAAGCTGTTGTCTGACCAGACTGACTGCACATAAGGATGGTAGAGGAGGGGCTGGCATCCCAGATGTGTGCAAGAATATAAATCGTGTAGCCTTTTTAGTGCTCCTTCAAAACAGCATATAAAAAAATAAACTAACATGTCTTTTTCCCATACTAAAAATGACTGTTGATTAAATGTAGCCTCATGGGAAAGAGGATGAATGTGAACTCGGGCCAATCCCAGAGCAGAGCCTATTGTTGTTTCAGCACAGCTGTTACGGTCTATAGACACATTGCATTATGTAATCTTTCTCCCCCCTCTCAGCTGAAGTGCCTGCAGCAGAATGAGGCAGAACAGGTTCTCTTTTTTTCTTCTTTAAACTTCGCTTCGGACGTGACAACTTCGAGATAGTGCTGCCACGTCAGTGCTGTGGTTTACACATTAAGTGAGGTCATTCAGAATCAGGCTTTTGTTAACTCAAAGCCTTGAAGCACTCACTTATAGCGATACTCTGCTGTGCAGTGATCAGTCCTGGGGCGAATGGGCAAATCTGTTTAACTTTTTGAACATGTTTACTTAGTAAATGTAGAGTTTCACCCAGTTGGTTAGATTATGTCGTGATCCGGTGAGCACACATGACCTCAGGGCACCTTGTAACCATCAGTATACCTGTCACATTAAATTACAGTACAGGGCCGTGTGGGACACCCCTTTAACAGCACACACAGGTATATAATTCTCACTGTAAGGCAGCTTTGTAACATAGCCTACCAAAGGCTTTACAGTGTTCTACAGCTACATCGAGCAATTCTGAGTGTTGCAGCTTCTTATTTAAACTTAACAGTCAACTGCTCCATTTTTTCCAGTATAGTAAAACTGTCAAATTGAGACATAATCATCCACTTAAATCCAGCACCCTAGTGTTATTTGCATAAAGGAAAAGCTGTCAAGCAGAAGAGTTTTTTAAAAATTACCTCCACTCAGTTTCACGGTGGGAAGTTGCTGCAGTTACAGCTCGAGGCAGAATGGGGAAGGACTTGAGATGCATTCCTGCACAGGACTGGCCTAACTTGGGCCTGCACGCTGCAAGGAAGAACTTTTGAGTGCACTGTAAAGGATGGGATAAGACTGAATGGATGGTCCAGTTTACAAAGTAAGAAGGACAAGCTTGCCTCTCAGGTCAGTTCAACAAAGCAGCAACATATGGAGGAGATCTGTGGACTTATTCAGCTGTTGTCATTCCAGGATGTGAGCAAATGCTTTAACTCTGTAGTTTCACAAACCATCTAAGACTAGAATAAAGCCACAACATAAAGTCAGTTTTAGACCTTTAAGGATTTACATCCCCCCATAGCAGTAATCCCAGTTGTACATCTTCCATTCTTTACCTTTTACAAATGCAACATTGCCAAAACAGCAAAATCCTCGAGTGCTCAAGTCCAAATGTGCCTGATTTTAGATTACACAATCATTTCATGTCGAGCCAAAAACCCTTACCAGCTTTTGCTGAGGGCACATTGTTTAAAAATGGAGCAAGCCGATCAAGCTTTGATGGCTGTCTGCACATTTTAGGTCAGCTGGTGACTAAACTGTGCCAGCACAAAAGACAGATGCAACGCCTACAGAGCGCTGCCATGTTGTCAGATCTGCTCAAGATTAAAAAACAAATGGCTACTCAAGTGCTGGTTATCGCTCAGAGTGGGTGGAGTGCAAAAGCCTACATGAGAAAACAAGGACACATGCTTCAATTTACATTTTTTTTTTATTTTGCATATTTAACAAACTTGTGCATTCCAGATTTACAAAACAGTTTGCTTGGTGAGCATTCACAAGCAGCCAAGAGTAGGGCTACAATCAATCAAATGTAGGACCATCAGATGTTTAATGGCACGCCTGCTCGTTGACGCCACTCTGGAGATGCAGCAACAGATGACCAGAAAACCCACGCCGACATGAAACCACCCTTCCTTACTGTACAGAGTGCCGTTTGGGCAAGCGAGTGGTGTACAGCCATTGTTAAGTCAATTAATCAGAAATGCATGTTGGAAAAGGTCTGAAAAAAAGGGCAAAAGCTTGTGGAATGTACAGTGCAGGGGGAGGACTGGTCTTCATGATGACTCTGCCTTTTCCTGTTCGATGGCTGCGGAAAGAAGAAGAAAGTTTGAGTTTCAGAGACTAAACCACAGCAGCCAAGTGTTCGGGGTGAAGCTCACTAGGTGCAGTACATACTTTCTTTGGTTGGCAATGTGTTCTTCTCTTGAGTCTCCGTCTTCTTCAGCTTGGATTTGTCAAAGTTTTCGACTTCAGTGACGTCTGGTTTGTCGGCCATGTTTGCGGAGGCTCTGAAAAAGCAGACAAGTTGGGTTCAATCAGCACACCTGATCACACAGAGGAGTCTTAATCCTGGATCTAGTGGGACCATTTGGGTCAGAGCAACAATGCAATTCATGCAAAGTAGGTTTGCACACCATGTCTTGCATTTAGCTTGAGGGGGAGGAAAAAAAAAAAAAAGCTTTGTGAGTGAGCACGTGCATCTAGAGGACCACCGCCCTTCTCAGGAATCCAGATGAGCAGACTACCTTCAACCGTGACACATCCACCCACCCCCCCTCTGATCAGTAAACTTTACAACACAGAACATGCACAGCAGAGCTTTGATTATCCTGCCATCATCATGCAGCATCATTAGTTTCACAACATCTGTAACGCTGCTTGGCTTTAACAGGTCAGTTCCTGCATTTTCTCTTTTAGCTTTTAAAGTGACGCAGCTGAGCCTTCCGAGCAAGGTTAAAGTAAAGAATAAAGGCTCGAAATTAAGAAACACGCAGTCAATGCACAATCGCAAACACTCACCAGGGTTTTATGTAGAGAACCAACAGAAGAACGCCTCGTTGTCGCAGGAGCAGAGTGAAGTGAGGAGCGTCAATCACCTCCTAAATACTGCGCAGTATGCAAATAGCGCAGTGAAGTCACGCCCAGCCTGCTCCGACACTACCTTGTTTCTGCTTTTATTTTATGGCGACAACAGAAAAACGCTCCGTATACCTAAACCACGATTTAGAAAGAAAGGTTTAGGGAGGGGGGAAATGTATTTGTTTATTTAATTTGGATAAATGGGTTAAAAACGCGCCAGCTGCGCCACATTAGGTGGATGAAAGCTGTGAGTTTTCTCTCGACGCTATAAAAGATGTGCGTATCAGTGCACTTGTACAACATGGTGCTTGGTGATAATAAAAAAGGGACCAAAATATAAGCTGTATAAGCTATACAACGTGATTTCTGAACGGGACAATGTTTTTAGGTTTAACTTGCACACAACAACCTGTTAATTCTGCATCAGCAGCGACACCACGTGGACAAGAGAGGTAATGACGAGATGCAGAGCACATCTTAATTTCAAGTCTTTTGTTTGTTTGTTTATTTATTTATATATGTATTTAATTAATTAATTCTTTAACTCTATTCAGGACTTTCATGTTGCCATACATATAAGGTCTTTCGAGGGGCGTTGGACCCCAAGAAAGAATATGTGCAAAATATTTGTTGGTATTCATTATAGACTTTTTTTTTTTTTAACCACGTAAATAAATTTTCTGATAAGTTGATGTATTTTTGGTTCCAAATGCATGACAAATGTCCCTATTTTTATATTTTTTAAAAATCTTCAAAAATAAAAAAAAAGCAATACCTGTCACTTAAACCAAATGGCCTGGGGTCCAAAAGACCCCAAAACTCCTGAATAGGGTTGAATAGCATTTAAATTGTTTTACCAGTCTGAAGAAATCAAAATAAGTGGTTTTAAGGTGTGTTTGTATAATATTTTGGTAGAACAAAATAAGCCTCTGTGGGTTTAAAAAAAAATAGGAATACACATTTTTTGTTACACTAGAGTCCTATGGAGGGTTATATGTTCATTTGAGCATGAAATAGCAAACATTTATTTCTGTAATATATGAAAATGTAAGAGGAGGACTGCAGAGGGAAGGCACACCCCCTGATAAATTTCTCACCACTGTAGGCTAATCATCCCTATCGATTGGTGATTTGACATTCTTACAGTGCCTATAAACTGTATTCACCCCCCACCATGCAGGTTTTTACCTTTTCTTGCTTTTCAACATTAAATCCTGGTCATTTTAATTTGGCTTTCTTGTGCAAAATTTTCAACAAAAAAAAGGGGACTCTTTCATGTCAAACTGAAAACACATTTCTACAAAGTAATGTCAGTTAACTGAAAATATAAAATGCTAAATACGTGATTGCACAAGTGTTAACTCCCTGTAAAGTGGCTCACCTAATTCAACACACAGATGCAGCCATTTGGAGTTCGAAGTCACACAGTCAGTGAAATGGAGATCATCAGAGTGCAGTGAGTGTTTCAAGTGATTGTAGTATAAAGACACCTGTAGCTGGAGGGTGCAGTTACTTGTGAACCAGAGCTCCTGCCTATAATGACATCATGAAGACTAAAAAAAAACAAAACACTCCAAGCAACTCTGCTAAAAGGTTATTAAAAAGCATAAGTCATGGGGTAATTCAAGGACATTTCCATGTCACCAAATACCCTTTACGTACAGTTAAGTCCAACATTGACAAATATAAGGAAGAAAGCACATGTGTAACTCTGCTGAGAGCAGTGACCTCAAAAACTGAGTGTGAGAGAGAAAGAGACTACTGAGGGAGGCCAACAAGACATCTGTGACGCCTCTGAAGGAGATACAAGCTTCAGTGGTTGAGATGGGAGAGACTGTGTATACAAGAACTGCTGCCTCTTCTTCACTGTCAAAACTTTAAGGGAAAGTGGAAGGAAGGAAAAGCCACTGTTGAAAACAAAACTAATAATAAATCTTGACCAGAATTTGCCAGATGGCAAACTAGCCAGGTTTACACTATGCAATAGAGACGTCACATTAAGAATAGTAAATTAGGACCTACAGGTTACTGCCAAATTAAGGATATGGATTTAAGATTTGTATGATGTATAAAAGTTTGTTGGGCTGCAAAGTGGCTCAGTGGTTAGCACCATTGCCTCGCAGCTAGAAGGTTGCCCGATGAGGACACCTGGGATCTTTCTGCGTGGAGTTTGCATGTTCTCGCCGTGCAGTGTGGGTTCTCTCCGGGTTCTCCAGCTTCCTCCCACAGTCCAGAAACATGTTGAGGTTAATTGGTGATTCTAAATTGTCTGTAAGTGTGAATGTGAGTGTGCTTGGTTGTCTGTCTCTAAGTGTGGCCCTGTGATAGACTGGTGACCTGTCCAGGGTGTCCCCTGCCTTCACCCTAAGTCAGCTGGGATAGACTCCAGCCCCCCATGACCCTAGTGAGGATTAAGCGGTGTATAGATAATGGATGGATGGATAAAAGTTTGTTCATCTCACCAGTTCTGGTTTTTATCTGGTTCTAATTTAGTCTAGACTCAAACTGGCAGTAAACACTTATATGAATAAACAGTGCATTTTGCTCCTAAAAGCAGTGAATTTACCTTTTGCAGGTTAACCTGTAGCCTTACAGATATTTTTTAAGCTTCTTGGAGACCATATCATACACTGCAAAATATACTTCTGCAAAACAGCACAGATGTGAAACAGAGTGGTTTATTTATACACTGTATTATTTGCACACAAGTTACAGGAGATTCAGTATCATGCTGCTTAAGCAAAAATTAGGAAATCATGTCATTACTTGTTTTGCATGTAAATCCAAGGCAATGTCATAAAAGTAGCAACAAACCAGCGGTGGTTTCAAAACAAGCACACCACATCATAAATCCGTCCCACGCTGTCATCACTCAGCTTTCATCTGTTGGTGAAGTACTTTGAATATCTCTTGCTGTACATGACCTGATTGTCTACTCTTACGACGTTCCTCAGGTTTTGCCAGAACCAGGGTTCTGCGGCCGCCGTTCTCGGCCACTCCACAACGCTTTTCTCGCACAGTGTCCTCCTCAGGCGCAGGAAGTGAGAATGCTGCAGAACGGGCTCCAGCATCAGCAGCACGATCACGTCCACACTTTCATCCAGCAGTCTTTGGTGGGCCAGATACATAGCCAGCTTGAAAACCCCGGTCTTAACATAGCCCTCTGTCAAAACAAACAGGGTCTTGCGACTATATTGGATGCTCTGAGTGAGGTTGTCCAGCAGTGGGACTCCTGGGGGCCAATCCCTCTCCTCCAGGCACAGAGGATGATGCTTCTCTCCTTCCTCTTCCAGTTTCACCCGCAGATTCCCCATCACCCACTCGGAGACATGTGGATCTGTGGTGTCATATGTCACAAAAACATCATAACAACTGTCTGTTGAGTAAAAAGATCTGTATCCCTTCAGCTTAGCTTTCACATAGTGTAGGGCGTAGAAAGCATCCCAGTAAAACAAGTGAGCAACTGTTGCCGTAAACATAAAAACAATAATGAAGAAAGTTGTGAGAATGTAGATCTGGAATGCAAGACTATCATTTACACACTGAGTAATATCAAAGTTTATCAGCAGTTGAACCGTCTGGTTTACTCGTGTGTCACATGTCACGTCAGTGGTCAGTCTAGGAAACTTTATTTTGCTTTCTTCAATCCATAAAATAAAATCTAACGAATCACACGTACATTGGAATGGGTTTTTCTGCAAGAACAAAGTCTTTATCGGGTTTTCAGGTCCTGACAGGAAGGTAGATCGATTGATGGTTGGGAGTTTGTTGTAGCTAAGGCTGAGAGTCTTAAGGCTTCTGGGACCCTGTATGAATCCATTGTCTAAGTGGAAAATGTTATTGTGGCTCAGGTCAAGGTGAGTCAAAGTATGGATGATGCTGGAGTTGATACTTGTCACATGAGATAAAGAATTGAAGCTCAGGTCTAAAATTTGAAGTTGATGGAAATACTTTAGGTTGTGCCATGCAAACTCAATCAGTTTGTTATGACTGATGTGTAATGTGGTGAGGTTATATGGTAAATGTTCATAAACGTCATCTGGAATCTTTGCAATGTTGTTGTGAGATATATCCAACAGTGTCAAATTGATAAGATTAGTAAAAAGTGTCTTATAAGAGCCATCCTTTTCTTTCCAAAGAGTCCCAAGATGATTATATGTAAACTGAAGCTCTGCTAATGATTGGCTGTACATCTTTTTTGTTGTCAGTGTGAAAATGGAGTTGTGGCTCATATTCAGCACTCTCAGAACGGGCAGATTTTTTGTAAAATCTAAATTGTGTGTAATCCCAAAAGCTTGAAAGTAGTGCTCATTGTAACTGAGGTCTAGCACTTGTAGTTTCTGGAGCTCTTTGAAGGCGTTGTCATAGGCCAGATCTATCTTATTGTAGGACAGGTCCAGGTATGTTAGATTAGGCAGGCTGGAGAACTCTGTGCCATTAGGTGCAGCTGAAAATCCATTTCCTGAGAGGTTGAGGCACGCGATATCTCCATAGCCCTCGAACTGGTGTGGAGAAATGAAGAAGAGATTATTTGAGCTGAGGATTAGCACTCGTCCAGAGTCAAAGCACTCTTGCTTTATAAGCCTGTGGGATAACTCATAATCATAGTCTTTTGAATGGGATTTTCTGAACGGCGAAACAGAAAGATCCAACCGCTGATTGTACCCATTGCTCGGATGCGGGACCTCTGGAGTGGGAAACAGCCTGTTTTCTGCGAGATATATCATTTTCAAGTGGTGGAATTTGCTGAATATGGTTGAATCAGAATGAATGATGAAGTTTGTGCCCAAGTTTAGCGAAGACAGATTTTTGAGCTCATACAGAGGTTTGAGGGTGCCTGCTTCAATGTTCTGGAAGACCAAACCCTCCATATGCAAAGTTCTTAGTGACACAAGATTGGAAAACTCTTTTGAAAGGTTGACTGTGTGTGGGTAGATCTTGAGAGCAAAGTTGAAAGACAGATCGATTTTACGTAGCTTGGGCAGGTATCTTAGAAATGTGGCCTCCTCGGTAATTGTTTTTAGCAAGAAGTTAAATGACAGAAACAGTTCTCTAAGGTTGCCCAGGCTCTCAAACCAAGAGGGATTCAGGTGCTGCAGCGAGTTCCCTCCCAGGTTCAATGTCTTAAGCTTTGCTAGATTTCGAAATGCAGCAGGATGAATGCTGAGAGAATCGTTTTGACAAGGCACACAGGGAAATGGAGCATTTTGACATCTTGGACAGTTCCCCTGCAGTCCTAGAATTGTTAAATTATGTAACGCATGAAAATGATCTTCAGCTATGTACTCTATTTTGTTAGAGCCCAGGTTTAATTGGTAAAGGGACTGAGGTAATCCTTTGGGAACCTGGGTTAAGTTGTTTTGGGACAAATCGAGCATCTGCAGTTTGGTCATGACTGCAAAACTGTTGTCCATTATAACGACAGATCTACCACAAGGATTCCACATGTAGCAGTTTCTGGCCAACCACAGTTTCGTCACGTTTGTTATGCCTGTGAGGCTGCTGTTATCCACCAACATGATCTTGTTGTTGCTTAGCTCAAGGAGATCAACAGAGAGGGGGATATTGCGTGGAATGGCATCCAGACTGTTGCCGGTGAGTCTCAGCTGATGCAGTTTTGTAAGATTTTTGAGAGCATTCGCGGCAATGACCAGTACCGTCTTCCTGCTTGCCCAGTTGAGGTTGAGCTGAGTCAGATTCTGAAGGTTAGAAAATGCATGAGCTGTAATAATGCCGATGTAGTTTTCAGATAAGTTGAGATCGGTGGCATTGCTCGTTATCCCATCAGGAACTCTGTGCAGATGACGTCCTTTGCAGTCGAATATGACCTTCGAGCTGTTGTGGGCTGTGACGTCACAAGGGAACTGCAGCGACATCCATGTAGGTTTGCATTCGGCAGACTGGATCTCATAATGGCAACACAGACACAACAGCAGCAGGTGCGTCCAACATGTGACAGCCTGTAGACAAATGATGGAATTAGTCAGTTGAAGTAACTAACTTCTCATATAGTACACTGTTATACATATATGTTTTATAATATTGAAGGATAGGGTGTCACATTTTTAAAAATGTTTTACAGCAATAATCTAGTGCTCATATGAACCTTGTGTGCTAGTGTTTGCTGGCTATAATTATTCCTATGGTTTTAACTAGACATTTAGACCTTCCTCCCTCCACTGAACATACTGGTGGACAAAATCTTTGTTTCTTTGCTTAAGGGCATTCTAAAGTTTAGCTGAAGTTATGAGAAGGACTCAGCCATCTCAGCTAGAGAATGAGGACTACATAGTTGTCCTCAAATTTATTCATACCCTCCCATTAAAGAAGAAAAACAACTGCTGTCACTGAAATAAGCTGAAATTGACAAAAGTAATAATAAATAAAAATGTAATGAAAATCATGACATTGCTTTTGAATTGTGGTTCAATAAAAATATTTTTTAAAAATTTAAATAATAAAAAAAAACAAGCAAAAAAGCACAATGTCACCCATAAATTAATATTTTGTTGAACAACCCTTTGAGCCAATCACTGCAATCAAGTGTTTTCTGTAGCTCTCAGTCAGACTTCTGCACCTGTTGACAACAAAGTGCTCTAATTTGTCTGGGACAGTTTTATTGGTTTTTTTTTTTTTAAATAATTCTTTTCATCCACAATTCAAAAGCAATGTCTTATTTCACTAAATTATAATTTAGCAAATTTTTATTTATTATTACTTTTTTCAGTTTCTAGTTATTTGAGTGACTTTTGTGAATTTTGCCTTTTCTTTAATGGAAGGATATGAATACATTTGAGGATGACTGTACATATGATCACAGGAAACATTTTGACCTATCATTACCATGGCTCTAAATCATGATCTAGCCCAGGAAGGATTTCCGGGGATGTACCAACCTCTGGACATAAGCTGGCTCTTTAAAATGCAGCCGTTGATGTTAATGTTGCTAACTACACCTGTTCTTTTCTTGCTTTTACATGTCAAACTGTCAGCCTACGACATGTCAAAAATGTTTGTCCATGTTCATATGTGCATGTGACGCTTGTTTTAAAGTGTAAAATCGTGAACCTGTTCTTGAGGTATTGTAAATTGCTTTTCAGTTTGGCACCACTTGTATCCAGCAGGTGGCAGCAAGGTTGTAAGTGAAGTAACACTCAGTTGTTATGATTGGTCCTCTTTGGTCTTGTTCTTTGTCCAAAAACCCTTACAGCAAAGCTATACTTTTTTTTTTGATACCTAATTAACAATTGTGAAATAATCATAAATACTAGAAAAGCCATAAAGTCTGTGAACTGTCTCAGTCATGTCAAATACACAATAATGTTTAAGTACTGTGCTAGCATTGACTAACACTAACCAGCATGTCTTACGTGTCATACCAGACGAAGTAAGGCTTAAGCAGCAAAACCATTGAGTGTAGTTAATCAAGAAAGACTGTGTCTGCATTTTCTTCTGAATTCTTTTTTTTATTTAAAATGTGTCTTTGAATAGACAAATGCTCATATTCTTGTCCTCCACAAACATAGTCATCCACATATGTATTCATACTCTTCCATTAAAGAAAATGTAAAATTCACAATAGTCACTCAAATAACTAGAAACTGAGAAAAGTAATAATAAATAAAAATTTGCTAAATTATAATTGAGTGATATAAGGCATTGCTTTTGAATTGTGGATGAAAGGAATAATTAAAAAAAACAAAAACAAAAAAACTGTCCCAGACAAATTAGAGCACTTTGCTGATGAGCAGTGGGCCAAAATCAAAATAGCTGTCAACAGGTGCAGAAGTCTGATTGAGAGTTACAGAAAACACTTGATTGCAGTGATTGGCTCAAAGGGTTGTTCAATAAAATATTAATTTGCAGGTCCCATCATATTTGTTTGCTTGTTTTTTGTATGTTTTTTAAAAAAAGTATTTCTGTTGAACCACAATTCAAAAGCAATGTCATGATTTTCATTACATTTTTATTTATGATTGCGTTTTTCAATTTCAGCTTATTTCAGGGACAGCTGTTTTTTTCTTTTTTTAATGGGAGGGTGTGAATACAATTGAGGACGACTCTAACCCCACTTAAACTTTCACTTTCCTCCTTACTTCTCTGTAAGTAGCTGTAGGTTGTTAAAAGTGTTTTATTTCACACCGAGGAACAGAGTCACATACATATTTTACAATAACTTGTTATAGCTGTATAATCTTTATAGTCAGTAATATACAGCGAACCATTCCATCAAGTGGAAATACTCTGAATGTCTTATGAGAAGCCTGGCAAATGGTGTCTTTGAAAATTAGAATTTAAAATAGTTCTGTGGGTTTAAATACATGTGTGGCTGCAATAGCTTGAAATCCCCAAACCGCTGGCTGTTGCTCTCATAAAACGGAAGGTAAACGTGACAAAATAGGACACCATGTTGGTTTTTTTTTCCTATGGCATTGTGAGTCATCTTTAATGTACTGTATTTACTGTAGAACACGTTTTCAAAACAGTGTACAACAAAATACATGAACAATCCAGGATTTTGGAGACAAATAAAGAGTTAGTGAAAGTATTATCAAGTGGAGAAAAGATTTAGGCCCAAAAATCACAAATACACAATATTATAATACACATATGTCCAATGAAAACACGTGCAAGTCACTGGGAAGTCTAGCAGATTCATTTTGTCTGATGAACAAAGTAGATAAAGTTGACAGTTCTACTAGTTTCTGTACACAGAGCAAAGCTTAAACATACACACTCACCATTATGTCATGTACTGTGTTGATCCCTCAAGATCTCTGAATGGCAGCCTTGAAACCGAGTGTTTCTCTGACACTTCAGGCAATCGAAAAACTGCGCTTGTCTTGTGTGTCGCCGCGTCATTACAAGTCAAAACACCCTATTTAATTTCCTTGTTTTTGATCCCTACACACTATGAAAAAAACCCCCAAAAACCCCACTGTGGCTGAAGTCAAACATAAAAGTCACAAACTGGCGGGTTGTCACAAAGTCAGATGTGAGAGAGAAGTGGCATGTCATTTGAAGAAGTACATTTGTTTCATTTCCCTGTTTCATGCTATGGCCAGCCTAGACTACATGAAAAAAAACACACAACAAATAGAAACCCTTGTGGGAACTGCTAAGAGTACCAATCAATTCTCTATTTAAATGGAAATAACAGGGAATTTAAAATCAGCACACGCTTTCATTAATCATAATCAGCATGAAAAGGCTCATTCATATAACACTGGTAATAGTTCTGCTTATATTCTAACAATGCATTAGTCACATATTGTAATTCACGCACAGAAGTACATTCAGAGCAACGAACAATGGGAGAAGGAAGTAAATACCCCAGTAACTGTTCTATTTACAGCGTCTCTTTGAAGAGATTGCTGTATTGCTTGTGACTTTCAGTTGCTAGAACGCTTCTCAGGCTGAACCAGAAGTACGGCTGAGCCTGAGGGTTCGTTGGCCACTCCAGCACAGAGCGCTTATACAGCCTCTTCCGTAATCTCAGGTACTTTGAATTGCAAGGCACTTTCTCTAAGAGAATTAACACAATCACATCGTTTTTTTCATCCATTAACCTTTGGTTGGCAATGTAAAAAGCCGTCTTGAAGTTCCCCCCTTTGATATATTTTTTGGTAAGAATGAACACGGTCCTCTTGCTCTTGTGGATGCTCTGGCAGAGGTTGTCAATCAGGGGGCATCCGGGGATCCAGTCTCGTTCCTCCAGACACAGTGTCAGCTGACGTTCTCCGCACTCCTCCAGATGCACGCACATTTCCTTCGTCACCCACTCCGACACGGCGGCGTCCTCCTTGTCATAGATCACGAAGGCATCGTAGGCGGCGCTCTGGGAGTACAGGCGGCCGTAGCCTTTGAGCTTGGCCCTGCAGAAGTGGTAGATGTACCAGACGTCCCACAGGAAGAGGTGGCTGGAGATGGACAGGGTGAGGAAGCTGAGGAGGAGGGAAGTCATGAGGGTGTAGAGAATGGCTGACAGGTAGTTGTGTTGGCAGGCCAGCAGGTCCACCGAGACCACGGGATGACCCCTCTGTGCCCCCGGATCAGCGCAGTTAACATCCGTACCCAGCCTAGGGATGGTTACCGTGGTGCTGTTGAGCCATTTCACAAACCAAGTGGCGTTGCAAGTACACAGGAACGGATTGTTGTGCAGAAGTAACATGTCCGTTTGATTCAGAACATCATCAGGAAAGCTGGATGATTTAATATACTGTATGTGGTTAGAGCTCAGGTCCAGATGTTTTAAGCTATACGCATCCTTGAGGAAATCTGACGTGAGTTTTAGGATTTGGTTTTTTTGTAAAATGAGTGTCGTGAGAGATGTGGTACAGTTTGACAGCATGGGTGGAACAGTAGTTAAGCTGTTTTCACTAAGATCTAAGACTTTTAAATACTTTAGGGACCGTAGCTCCTTCCATGCAAAGGTATTTATTTTGTTGTTTCTAATGTAGAGCTCAGACAGCTTGTCCGGCAGACCGATCAACACTTCCGGTAAAATGCAATTGAGGTTGTTTTCCGAGATGTCGAGGACAGTCAGATTAAACAGTTTTTTGAAATAGTTGACAAATCTGGTATCCCCGTCTCTCCACAGCATATCTAACCGGTTATCTATGAACTCTAGCCTCTCCAGAGAGTCGCTCTCCAGCTCTGTGTTTGAGGAGGTAGAGATCTTGTTGTGGTTCATCAGCAGTGTCTTGAGCTTTTTTAAATTCTTAGTAAAATTAAGCATGTGAGTCAAACCTTCTGATTCAAAATAATGGTTGTTATTGCTGATATCTAAGATGACCAGGTTTGTCAGCTCTTTAAATGCGGTGGAGTAGAGCAGGTCCAGCCGATTTGACGAGAAGTCCAGATATTGTAAATTAGTCAGATGGGTAAATTCAGAACCATTCAGACTTTGACTCATTGCATTTCCGGACAAATTGAGGCATCTCAGCTCTTTGAGATTCAAAAACCTTGAATGCAAGAAGAAGATATTGTTTCTGCTCACATCCAGGGTTTTGCCAAACTGACTGCAGTCCCTGTTGACAAAGGATGTAATAGTTCCAAGTTCCTTATCTTTGTATTTGCAACTGCGTGCATATTCATCGTATCTGAAGTAATGAATCTCTCTCACTTCCTGACTTTGGTACTCAGCAGAGGCCGACATGGGAGACCAGTGAAAGGGCTCTCCTCCAGAGAAACCAAAGGCCTCTGGGCCTTCAGAGGGAGAAGAAATTTTGTTGTCAGACAGACTGATTATTTCAAAGCTGTTTAATTCCATCAAAATGCTGAGGTTTGCCATTTTAATGAAGTTTGTACCCAGATCTACAACCTTCAGGTTTGGCAGAGATTTTAAAGGAGCAATGCTTTCTGGTTGTAGCTGCTGAAACACAAAGCCCTTTAGTCTGAGAATTTTAAGAGACGTGAGATAGAAGAAAGCGTAGCTCAGTCTCAGTGCCTGAGGATACCTCTGAAGCTCGTAGTTAAAAGAAAGGTCCAGCTCCTCTAGCTTGCCCAGGTGTTTTGGGAAGGCACTGACTCCTATCTCTCTTGCTAAAAAATTTGAGGACAGATCAAGCACTCTGAGCTCTGTTGTGTTGGCAAACCATTCCCATGGCACGCTTGTAAGGGAGTTACTGTGCAGGCGTAACGTCTTTAGTTTTGTCAGCATTTTAAAAGCCGTTTTGCTGATCTTAAGCGGCGCATTATTTGGGCAGGGGGTGCATGGGAAAGGGGCGTTGTAGCATCGGGGACAGTTCCCGCTGATGTCTAGAATCTCAAGGTTAGTTAAATTTTTGAAATCCTCATCAGTGACTTCTGTAATGTTGTTGTTGTAGAGATAAAGCTCCTTTAAAGTTGTGGGAAGTTGATGCGGAATGAAAGATAAGTTGTTCGACTTAAGAGACAACAATTTTAAATTGTAAAACTGTGCAAATGCACCGTGCTCTATGCCGTAGGAGTTATTACAGGGGTTACGATAGTAGCAGTTCTGACCAAGGTAAAGCACCTCAACATTCCTGATCTCCGACAGGTTTGCTTTAGAAATATTATAAATGTGATTCACTTCCAAACTGAGGAGGATCAGATTGGAAGGCAGGCCTTTGGGTATACTGTCCAGCTGATTGCCATCCAGATACAGCGCTCGCAGGTTCCTTAACGTGGTGAAGGTATTTTCCTCAATCGTCACGCTCTTGATGCACACGCGATCTTTGGGGCCGATTTTGATGGGCACACAGTTGCACCTCATGTCAATCTCTGTCAGGTTCTCCAGACCGTGGAAGGAGGTGGAGTTTAACGTAGGAATGTGGTTGATGGTGAGCGTCAGATTGGTGGTGTCTCTTGGGATGCCATAGGGGATGTATGTGAGGCTTCTCTCAGTGCAGTCCACCTTCACCGCACTCCCGTTGCTGTCCTCGATAACATCACATGGCAGAGTTTTGGGGTAATAGACGCGACATGTGGACTTAGGGAGAACAGACCACAGGCCCAGAAGTGCCACATACATCTGCACGGAAACACAGGCAGCTTTATGAGGGACGAGTGTAGACGGAAAGCTAATAATACATCACATCAAAAGGACAACACATACAATGCTACTACAATCAATACTTTGAGTAAGGCACATTGCAACTAGTGTACAACACAACGTAACCTTTTGTTTTCCAGTTCTGATCAAAGCCAACCTACATTTTACTGCTAATGAATCACAAGACTGTACAGTATATGAGCAAATATAACTCCTACTCACCAGGTGGATGAACATTCTGTACGTGAGAGACTGAAAAGAGGTCCTGCTATCCAGAGATCTGTTGTGAAGTCGGGTAGAGTAATGAAAGAAGTGTGATACTCACTTCTGAGGTGATAACACGAAAGTAACAGGTGGCTGAGTTTGCCTTTAGTGTATATAATTAGCCAGAATCACTTCCCTAATTTGTTATAAACCGCACACATCCAAATCTTCCATCTTTTACCACGTCTGTACTGTGCTGTTTGTTATAGGAATGTACTTTATGACAACATTACTAAAGAGGGTTCTTCTACAACACAACGATCATTAACTGTCATTAGCTCTTACTGTACAGTATAACAGTACAGACGGTGGAGCTGCAGGTTTTTCGGTGGCTGGCACTTGTGAAAAGAACAGTTTCATTTCTCCTAGGCATACAGGGGAATGTGAAACCCTTGCTTGGGTTTAGGTTTACCACCTTCGGGGTAAACATGTAATTTTGGCACCAGGCAGAATTTTTTGTTTCCCCCCTGCTGTTATCTGTCGCTGCTTTGTGGCTGTACGACTGAATAACTCTCAGCCATCCAGACAGTGTGTGGTCCTTTATCAAGACATCAGATGAACAGTGTTTTCACTCAAAGCATCTACTTATCAGCCACATTTATAGGAAATAAAAATTAAAAAACAGCATGATGGTAAAGAGTCTTTTGCAAAAGTTATGGAGAGCAACTTTCTCTGAAGGTTTAAAGGCAGCAGAGAATGTTGATATTTTTAAAACTACACTTAAAAATCTTTCTTTTAGTTAGTGTTTTTATTTGTCTATTTAATTATACATTTTGCTCTGTTTCATCTGTCTTTTGAAAGCTCTTTCTTTTTATTTTTTATTGTTGTCTTATTCTGAATTTTTGACTTGTTCTGCCTGCGGGGTCTCCACATCGCACATTTATAAGATTTATTTATGACAGCGTTTCTCACTTGTGGGTATTGTGAAAGGTTTGTATTTATTTATTTTTTTCTTTTTGCTCTGTAAAGCACTTTGCCCTATATTCCATTTGTATGAAAGGTGCTATATCGATAAAGTTTGATTGATTGGCACTTTTTGGCTATGCAAGTGACGTTATAGCAGCGCTCGTCTGTTCCTCAAGCACTGACATCATTTTTAATTTGTCCTGTCAAATATCTCACATTTGTAGTTTCCAGACAAGGCCTCTTATTTATCATGTGGCTATAGTTTGACTCAAAATGTCAAATGTATAATAGTCTGCCATTAAATTTGGGACATGTCCAATATCTAATAACATTGCCATTAGCCTCGGTTTGTGTTTGCTGTTGGTAAATAAGAATAAAGTCACCATCATATCTGTTAAATATGAGCATGTTAGCCCTGGCATTATGTGGATGGCAGCATGCTGATGTCAGCATTTCAACTCAAAGCCTCGCAGAGCCGCTAGTGTGGCTGTCGACTCTTAAAGCCTTGTTTTATTCAGCTGAATTCACATAATGCAACATGCACGGGACTGCTCTCACACACAACGGCGCGCAAACACTCTCCTCAGCCAAGGAAGCGAAACAGACCATCATCATCATCATTAATGCAAAAAGCATTTCCACCACTCAGGCTTGAGTGAATGGTAAAATCATGAATTATTAAACGGAGTTACAAAACTAAACATAGGTCAGGAAACTTTTCTGTATAAATAATGAAATTTGTCTCTGTTTTTAGTGCTTTTTAGTGCAAAGTGAGTATGAATTTGCATGTACCACCGCAAAATGAACACAAAAAAATGTGGCATTGGAGGGAAAAAAATCAGTAATAAACAAATCTAGTCATGAGAAAGAGAAACGGACGAAAATCATTTGAGATAAGACTTTTTTAAAAGTTTTAATTTCTTTAATGATGTTGACAAAAATAACAAGAGAGTACTCAGTGTTCATGTGTAAAGAATTCGTTAAATTAAGTGACTCAAGAAAATGAAAAAGTTTACTTTAATTTTTTATCACGTCTTGTCCTGTGCAATGATTTGTCAAGAGCTGTATATATCGTATGCATTTCCCCAACATAATATATATTTTTTTACAATTTATAAACAGGGTACTAATAAGGTGGTAATAATCTACATGTTAAACTCCTAATATAACCAATAAATCAATAAAATAATCCCTATTATGCAATATTAGATAATATATTTGAGAGGAGGGTCATATGCTTCTTAATAGAGACCTCAATATAATCTATTTAAAACTTTAATTATTCATATAATTTTTATATTTTCTTTACATAATAAAATATTGTATACACAAGGCAAGTTTATTTTTTTTTCACAGCAGTTCACATTGGTTGTTAAACCCATGTCTCTTATGTATGGCTTTAAAATCAATAATCAGGACAAAATAACAACAGTTTTTTTGTTGAGCAGTGTTGTCAGTGAGTGAGTTAGTGTGTTTATAATAGCAGACATGGTGGCAGAGTAATGTGTCAATGCATTCACGCTTTGGTCACTGGCGGAGCGTCCCGAAGCCGCTTCGGCAGCTTTCAGCAGACACACATAGTTCATGACGACCTCATCCACCTTGGCTACCACCTCTCGCCGTTCGCTCTCGGTGCTCAGGCCTTCCACGAGTGACATGCAGGCTTGCGTTAAACAACACAGCGTGTGGAAGCTGTGCGTCAGCGTGAGCAGCAGCTCTTCTGGGCTGCTGTACTCCACGGCCATCTGACTGCAGGCGCCGCTCAGCACTTTGGCCTGCATGAAAAGCAGCTGGGAGAACGTTTCCATGTCAGCGTCGGCGACCTCGGGCATGTCACCTCTGGCCAAGTGGCCTACGCTGGAACGCAGTATGCTTATCATGTCTAAGGCATCCTTTCGTGCAAGTGCGAACCCCGTGTGAAGGCTGTAGGTTTTTCCCTTCATGGAATTTATACAAGCAAGTCTGGCGTTTAGGCTCATGTCATTCATAGCTGTGGCCACGTTGCTCCGCTCAGCCTTACTGTTTGCTTTCAGGATAGTTTTTTCCTTGCCCCTGGAAGAAACTGAGCTTTCAGAAAACAGAGCACGTGGGGGCGCATCTCCCTCGTCATCGCCGCTGTGAGTGCTTGACGTTCTCCTGAGGAAGCAGTGACTGAACGGCCCATGGCACCTCCACGTACCAGCATCCAGCCTCGGTGCTGTTGACTCTGGCAGCAACAGAGAGGCTCCTCTTAGCAGCCGTCTACCGGACGAATTGGAGGCGACTGAACCCTGGGACAAGCTCTTGGGTAAGGTTTTGGCTGAGAATGTCCTCCGCACTTTTGGGGGATCTTGAGACTTCAAATTTTGACCGTCATTCTTCCCTGTAAGTGTGGCTTTGGTCTTTTCTAACAGTGCTTCCAAGCTCTTGGAACCTGGCATTAAGGTGCTCCAGCTCCTCCTGAGCATCCGAACCCTGCGTGGCTTCCTGAGGCTGCCTGTTGTAGGGACACATGAGGATCCGCTTGAGGGGAAAGCCAGGGCGTGTGGGTCGGGCTCAGGGCTGGCCTGTGTTAGCCCGCTGGGCTCTGTGCTACTTCGTAATGATGAAGGTGACATGGTTGTGGTGGTGGTACTGGTCTCATTACAGAGAGCTAAAGATGACTCTTCCCCAGCCTTCTTCAGCTGTGTGCAAGCTACACTAGGGGCAGTAGGAAAACAAAGAGAACTGTTAAGCATCTCCCTGACAGCAATACAACGTTTGCAGTTAATTATTTTTCTTCGGGTTATTAGTGCAAGCAATAAAACAAATAAGGTGTTAAAGGTAGGAAGCAAATTTTTAATTCCTTTTCTAACTGATGAGTCAATAGTTTGACACTGTGGGAAATCATTTGCAGATGATGGGAACATCAGTGCCACTTTAATATCTGTCTACTAAAACATAAGGGCAGGGGGAGCAGATAACAGTTTGTATTTCACCTGTTGAATCTCTACAAAAAAACAAAAGCAGCAGTTTTTATGCAGAGTTTTTATGAGCAGCACTACATTTTTGCTTGAGTCTCAAATGGCTTCACTGCAACTTCCTGGTGAGGACAGGAACAGGAGGCCAGTGTGTTTAAACATAACCCTCCACAAAGCCAAAACTTCTCCTTTTCATTCATGCTTTCACTGAAAAGTTAGACGCTAAAGGGATTAAATATTTTACACACTGCAAGAAAGTAAATTCCCAAAATGTCCAGCATATACTTATGAGAATAGTGATCGTTAGAGGCAAAAGGGGCACAAATGTATTTTATAGTTCCTGGAAAGACTACTTGCTGTTAAATAAAATAAAAATAAAAAGCAGTCATTCAATACTGTGAGCAAAACTGTCCTTTCTGTCATTTCCCAGGGTGAAGGCTCAGAGATATCAACATGAAAACTCATAAAACACTATCCACATGGCTACATACCACTACAAGTAAGTGCGGAAGGGATAGTTTGTAATTTAGACAAATTGAACTATACCATTTGGAATATATTTTTGCCTGCAATGATCAACTTTCTGAAATGTGATTCCTATTCTTTTGATGCATTTAGACATATTAGAGGGAGCACCCTCCTGTTTAGTTTTACCTGTGGTTTCTTTTATCTTGGGCATCCTGTGGCTGCCGTCCCGCGTGGTCCCGAACCCAGAGTCAGCGCTGGTAGCTGCGTGGATCTTCCTCAACAGGGTGGGGTCCATGGGATGGCCGGCCTTGCCCTGCCCCGGGGCCCCGTAAGCCTTCTCCTCGGCCGTGACGTAACTCAGCCCCTTGAGCGAGGACTCGGACAGTACATGCATATTGTCCGTGGCACAAAGGGGAGAATCCATGGGGGTGACACAGCTGCTGCTGCCTGTGCTACAACCGGCGTCTATAGAGGAACACTGCGAGCTTTGGAGGGAATGAATGCCTTCGCTTTGTATCGATGACATGCGTTTGCTCACATGGTATTCGTATAACCGTGTGACGTCTTGCTCCGAGGGCTTCGCTTGCCGCTGCTCGTTATCCTGTGAAGCGGCGTCTCCCTCTGCGGGGACGGGCCCTTTGGATGGGGAGATGAGATGGGCATTTAACTGTTGGCTTCTTTCATCTGAGTCCTGTTTCTCTCCCTTCGCTGTCAACCTGTCTGCGTGGGAAGCCTGTGAGTCATTCACACATTCTGGAGCAAGATTCTCTGCCATTTTGTTTCCGGGCACTCTCTGCTGCCATTTTTGATGCCTGTCTTTAAAGTGAGTTCGCCCCAGATCAAGTTGATTCATGTAATAGGAATCTCTCACAGTGAAAGCGTTATACTTCCCCACAAGATGAGGGGGCTCTTCCTTCGCCGAGTCTTGCGAGGCCACGTGCGATTTGTCAGAGGGCTCACAGGTATCTCCTTGGATTCTGCTCTCGGTCTCCCTCTGTTTACCTCTCTGCCTGCTCATCACTGAGCCCATGTGCATTTTAGTGAAGTATTCGCTCACTGATTTTATTTCCATAGTCTCTGGCTCCATCTCACCGCCATCCGAGTGAAATATCTGTGAGGATGCCACAGCGGAGGATTTGGCCTCCTCCTCCTGATGCTCCTGGGGGTTGTACTGCATAGCTCCTGCTCTGCCATCACTCGGTGCACTCACCTCTGTCTTCTCTTCATTCATGGCATGGTATGCTTCTGCCATCGCTACATGCATTCTCAGGTGGCTCTCTGAGAGTCTCTGAGCAGTGGCCAGCTCGGAGCTCTCTGTCATCTCAGAGGAGTTTGTCTCATTGCCAGAATCCGAAGACTCGGGACTAAATGCTCGTGATATTTCTACACCTGTGTGTCACAGAAAAGACAAACATCTCATTAACAACTTCATCTGAGGCAGATAGAAAACATCACATATTAAGGATGGTAGGAGGGAATGACAATGTAAATCAGCATGTAAATGAGAAAGATACTTAAATCATTACTTAAGAATAACGCTGACAATTCTAAATCATTACATCATATCATGCCACTTAAAATTAAAATATAATTTTGGAACCTATAAGATATTCATGTGCTGGCAGCCCTTCACCTCAATGTTCTGTTCTTTCAGAAAAGTAATAAAATTATAGTGTTTTCTGTCATGCATATTTACAGAATAGAAAAAGAAGAAGCTGTACTGTCCTGTTCTGAAAAGATCTTCTAAAACAGTCTGAACCAAATTATTGATACCCCTTAAAGTGGTTCTTAATAAGTAGCATGGATTGATATTTAAAACATTGAAGTGACTCCTGTGAAAATGAGTCACTTTAGTCTTTTAGTCAATCGTTTGATCATCCACTTAGTCTATTTAAAATTGAGATGTAGTCATTGTGCTGTTTGGTGTCATTGGTTGCTCCACACTGAAAATGGACAAGAAAAAGAAGGACGAGAAGAGAGCTGTCAAAGGAGAGACAAAAGAAAGTAATAATTGCCAAGTGTGGTCAAAGGGAAGGGAATGACTACAAGATGGTCTCCAAGCAGCTCAACGTTCCTGTGACCACAGCTGCTAATAATATTATGTTATTAAGTTTAGGGTCCACGGGACCGTAGCGAACCTCTCTGGACCTGCAAGTGGAAAATTGACTGAACAGAAGGACGGTTCAAATGGTGGGAGAGGAGTCACAGAAAATTTCAAGATCAAGGTTCAACGGCGTCTGGTCAAACCATATGTGGATTGCAAAATGAATGTGGGCTCCATGGAAGAAGATGCAGGAAGACTCCACTTTTTGAAAGAGAAACATAAAAATCTAGAGTTTGCTAAAATGCATATTGAAAAGTCACGCTGCTCCCAGGAGAATGTCACTTGGACAAATGAAACTAAATTACAGCTTTCACAAAGGGAAAAAAATGGAGCTTTTGAAGAAAAGAACTGTGAAAGCTGGAAAAGGCTTAGTTGGAAACAGCTGTTACGGGGTTGCTTTGCTGCGAGGGTGCAGGGTGCCTTGAGGCTGTGCAGGGCATAATGACATCAGAAGATTATCACGGCCCTCCAGAGCGAAACATAACTGTCCAGTGTCACAGAGCTCAGTCGCAGGTCATGGTTCATCCAACAGCATAACGGCTAAAGCGTACTGTATATCTAAAAGCACCAATAAGTGGAGGAGAAGGAGAACTGGAGGGTTTTAAAGCAACCTGTTAAGATTCTTGATGTTAATCTCCATCTTCAGAAAGAAATGAAAGAAAGAAAGCAGTTTGCTTAAGAGAGTGGAACAAATCATCTGTAGAGAAGTGTAGAAGTCTCATTGGAAGCACCGAAAAGTGACAATTGATTTCAGGGAAATTTGTGTTTTTATGGTTTTAAGTCAAAGGGTACCAATAATTTTGGTTACGTCTATAGATAGCTATTTATAATTATTTATTTTCTCTTATGTCTGACCTTACACATTGCTTAGAAAAAAAAACAAATGATCCACGAACAAATCTTAACAGAATGAATGACACAATAACGAACACAAATGCCTGCAGTCTCAAATAATTAAAGAAATACTCACAAATGGAAACATAGAACAAAATGGGTTTTATTGAAAAAAAAAAAAAAAAATCAACAACAAATCAAAAGTGAATGGCTGGAACATGTGTGGTGTTAATGGATGAATGTTACAATAGTATAAGGAGAACCTGTGCTACTCTCTGACTGTGCTGGACTCTGTTCCTCAGATGCAGCAAGGGCCTCGAGTGCCTGTAAGGTGGACACCACGGCATCATCCAGAGGCTCCCCGGGGCCCTCTGCTCCGTGGGTGGGCACTGAATCTATGAGAGACACTGGGATATCATTGCAGGCTCCCTGGGCCCGAATCCCAGCCCCTTGCTGCTCCTCCTCATCAGAGCTGTCCCTGAAACCGGGAGGAGGAGCAGCAATGGCCATGTTAAGAGAGTGCAGCAGTACGTCATTGTCCTCCTCATCATTACCCTCCGGTGGGGGAGGGAGGGAGGTCAAGTCAATGATGTCATCGCTGGACCCTGAGAGCGAGAGCAGTGTGGGCTTGTCAGTGTCACTCATCACCATGTCTTCCTCACAGCTGATGTCATCCTCATCCTCTGCGTCATCTGTTGTCTCGGCGTAGCAGATATCATGCAGCAGCGGCTCCTCGATGCACTCGCTGGGACTGAAGATTTTGGTGGAGTACTGATACCCGTCTTCTATGGCATCCATCATCTTATAGTCTTCCTCGAGACGCCTGTACATGGGGCTGTGATTGTCTAGAATCTCTGGGCCTTCGTCCATCAGTCTCTGGTAGCCCAGATTTTGGGGGTTTACACTGTCTAAGGGAGGGTCTCCAAATATGAAGGAGACTTTTGCACTCCTGGAGGAGTCCTGGGGTTTCTGCCTTGGAACGTTGAGATAGGTTTGGGTATAAGGGATTCTGCAGCACTCCGCTCTCTCTGTCATGTGAATCGTGTGCTGTGGCTGGTGGATCTCGGTTACGTAGATGGGTTGGCCTTCGCATCTGCCGTGGTCAAGGTAATCACACTCGGGATCAGAATAATCTTGGCTGCACCTCTGGTTGTTTCTGTCTTCACATCCTTTATGGGGTGTGCTGTATGTACACTCAATGGCCTGGTAGTTCTGCTTTACTCTGGCTGCATGGCCTGCAAAGAGGAACCAGAAAATGAAACAGGTCTATTTAAGCACAGCGCATTTTGCTGAGTCATCTTGTGAACATTTCGGACATACTTGTTTCCATACTGTCTGTGTTTTTGGCCACGTTGAAGATGGAGCGCCGAGAGTCCACCAGTAACCTGTAGTAGCCAGCAGTCAAACAGGCCAGATTCATTGCATCAACCGACTCCATTAAGAGAGTGATGGGCTGTGAAAGAGGCGGATAATCAGACAACAATGAGCACAGAATAAATGGGAGCGTAAGGATGTACAATGAGGCTATAATGACTGCAATGGATACTTGCTGCAAAAGATATTTAGAAAATATACAGTAGATAAAAAGGGAAGGAAGGTTTGTTAACCTTTACGTCCAGAACATGTAGTTCCACTCTAACCCTGTTCTCATCTTCTGTATACATCTCAATGCGGTTGACATGACTAAAATCAGCCAGAAGTGCTACCAGGTTTGTTTTGGTGTTAATCACATGACTGATGCCATATTTGGGTCCCACCAGCAAAGTCACTTCTGTGTGCTTCTCGCCTTGCTGTGAAAGGGAAGAAAGGCAGCATATATATATATCATCGCTTGCATGTTAACGAACACCATATGACACTTGCTGAATACAGAAACATTCTGTCACTCACAACTAGCGTAGATTTAAACACACGTCCTCCGTAAAGCCTCAAGTCACTGAGATACTTCAGATAATGGACCTTTGCCTGCAAGGCAGTCAGCTGGAAAGGAGAGGAAACAAGAGATGTAGGATAAGACACAAGCTGTAAAACCTTGATTGAACTTGTATTCACAGCAGAATGTCAAAAAGTCTCTCTTCAAGCAACCACCCTGCACAACTACTGTAAAACTTAACACTCCACTAGGTGGTAGCCAAGAGCCAGATGTGGCGCGAGGAAAAGATGGAGAGGCATAAAGATGCGGACAGATGAGGCGAGAGAAAGGAAGAGGCAGCACAATCTACCTTTTTACCAGGCGGCACCAGGTTTTGGTTGGTTTTGAGGATGTGAGTAAGGGCTTTTTTGATGTTCTTCTCTTTCATGCTAGACAGCACCGCGGGTGGCAGGAACAACGCCAATCCCCACTCCTTCCTACGAATGCACAATTCATAAAGATTAAAAAGAAAAAAAAAAAGGTCACTCAGTCACTATGAAAAACAGCCGAGTCATCAATCATGAAGCGGTGATCGATTTACTTCACCCACTGGTGGCGGATTGATTAACTGACAGGGTACAGTCGGAGTCATTATCTAACCGAGGATATAGCTGCTGGTGTAGCAGGAGAACAATACTAGTGAGATCATTATTATTTTACAGTTTAACAGCCCTCTACAGAATCCTCTACAGCTGGAATAAATTATTAGAAAGAACAAAATGGCTCTGTATTTGGAGACATGCAGCTGATTCCAGCGAGCACGGCGTATTGTGAAATCCAATCTACTTACTCAATATACTTCAGGGAAACTTTCTGAGTCTGCTTGGTATTGATGGTTAGGATATACATTTGCAGCGCGGCCAGACGGAGGGCCATGTCGTATTTCAGCTCTGACCCAAATCTTTCCAATACAACATCATTACAGCTCTGAAAGAGGCGGAGATGGAGAAGACGGGAATAGGTTACACTTCAGTCAGACGTATTGTCTCATGCAGCCAACGTAACATAAATACCATTCAATTCCACCACAAAGTATTATGTCTCATCTGTTTCTGGTGGCATTCACCTGAACATAGAGGTACTCAAATGCTACTGCATCTCTCCTAAGCAGGTCCACGGGATCCTTTGGGACAAAGGTGATACGAAAAAAGCACTTCATCTTGTGTGACCCTGGCCTCTGTGTCACCTGGAGCACAAACGATAAGGAGGGTCTCGTCAGTTAGGAAGTGTTTGCAGGTGTTTCCATACAACTGTCAAGTCAAATTTAAACCAAAAAAAAGGAAATGCAAACTAGATTTGCTCCCACTAACTGCTTTGGAGCCAAAAAAACTAAGCAGCTAATTGTCATCAAGTGGCAGCATTAGAGGCTGTGTGTGAGTAGAAGAGTCACGGATTGTAAACAAACCCAACCGCCAAAAACCTCAAAGAAGAAAAAGAAACAAATAAAACCAGCTGACTTGGCCATCTATGACAGAAAAATGGAAGGATGTCTTCAAAAAAAATGTAATTCAGCACTGTCTCCGTCTTCTTTAGAGGCAGATCAGCTGATCATTCATGTGAGTTAAATGTTTGCTACGGCAGAAATTATTCTGAAAAGGTGTTTCTATCTCCCATAAAGCGCATTAACTCTTGTTCGAAAAAGTCAAAGAACACCTGAAGCGAGCATAAAGCGAGCAAGTTTTTTGCATTTTGATGTTTTTATTAACCTTTTCACATGCAGTACTTCATAAATGTGCATAAAGAAGCATGAGAGAAACTCGAGTACTGATTCAAAGAATACTTTGGGAAATAAGATTTTTAATATTGTGATCTCAGAGAGCCACTCAATCTTAGCTTAGCTTAGCATCAAGACTGGGAACAGAGAAACAGCTTCCCCGACTCCCTCCGTACTCTCTGCCTGCTAGCACCGGATGACATTTTGTTTAATTCATAATGAACTAAAGTGCAAAAGCAAGAAGTAGCGGTTTTCTTGAGGGACTGTTTCTTGGCTCGCAGTGACTCCCCGGTTTGTGCTATAGGAAGCCAAGCTACCGTCTCCTGGCTTTGTCTTTTGAATAAATGGACTGATAAAAGAGATGTATTGATGTTGTCCAGCTCTTGTTAATACAATGAATAAGTGTATTTCCCCAAAGCATTTGTAAGTGATCAAATTTATAAAAAGCCTTTTACTGCTGTTGTACAAAAACAAAAGTGCTTCATACGCCTCTCTCTGTTTGAGGGCATCCAAAAAAGCCATCTCACCTGAGTTAGCATCTCCTGCTCATGCAGGAGCATGAGTTTGCTGGCAGATCCCTCAGCTCTTTGCTCCAGCATCAGAGAGAAGTGCTCGATGCTCTTAATGGATAGCTTTTCTTGCAGGGTCAAGATGACGTCCTTTCACATAGACAATGTCACAGTTAATACAACATGAGAGGCGTGCAGATGCAGCAGCATCCTCGTGCTCAGCTCAATGCCACGACTGTAAATCATTTTCACGGCTGAGCACACACATAAAAACACGAACATACAATCAGAATTTCAATCGTAATAGAATAAAAACGATGCAGATGTGAATTGCTAAACAAGTCCCCCCTGCCTCACAGATAATTATGCTTCGGCTGCTCTTTGTTTGAATCATAATTTCGGTTCAGATAAGGTTCTGAAGGCCATAGTGAAGAGAGGAGTTTGCACTTTATAATGTACAGCGCCACTGTGAATAACATTCAACATTTAAACTGAAAATCACTTTAGGTTATATAACAGCATTTCAGAGTGAAGGGAGGTTCTTCCCAGCACCTACCTTAATGGATGTGCTGCTGTCAAATTTAAATGATTTAGTCTGCCCGTTTTCCAGGTACACCTTTAGAACATTTGGCATAAAAAGAAGGGAGTTGTCCTTCACAGTTTCCTGAGGATAGAATAAGAATCATGTCATCAACAAATCTCAGATTTTCGAACTGGAAGTTGTTCATTTGCTGTATTGCATCAGTTGGAGCTGGGTGGGATGTTTTCTAAGTAGAAGACACATTCAAGAATTCAATAAAGAATAAAGGAAAACTAAAGGAATAACACAACATTGTTGGACATAGACTTATTTGCTTTCTTGATGAGAATATCTGTCTGTTAAAAAACTACAGCCAAGATAGTTTTGCTCATTATAAGGACTGGAAATGTGGAAACAGCAAACCTGGCTCTGCTCAAAGTTAACAGGTTCCTCCTGTCTCTAAAGCTCACCCATTACCACGTTACATCTCATGTTGATAAAAAGACTTCAGGAAGTTGTATGTACCCAAAAAAGAAACAGAACAATACCCCACATAAAAAGCAAAACTCAAACATTTGAATAAATTAAACAGCAAGATGTAACATATGCATAAGTAAACTGATATGAAGATGTTGTTTTTTATGTTTGAACAAAGCCAGATAGCTTTTCCTCCATAATTTCACATTTTTATGCTAAGCTAAGCTAAATGTCATCCAATAGCGCTGCATAAACACATTTATCTTTCCAGATAACTCTCAGAAATAAAGTAAATTGACTTATTTAAAATATAAAATACATAATATACACTTTTACAATGCAGCGTTTGTGTTAGTTTTTACATTTTATTTAATTTCCGCGGCATTTACTGAGCCGACATAGTAGCACTGAGGTACTTTTCTTCTCTTTGATAATCACGCCTTACTTTGTAGTTGCTCTCTTAAAACCTTTTTCTCTGTGTACCTCCCCCAGCAGTTTGGGGAAGCTCTTTGTGTGAGTAGTTCCCTCTTTCTTTAGTCAATAATACCCACATGTTCTCTTTGTCATTCCGGTAATGGTGGTGTAATGAAAAGAAATAAAAGGCGGAGGTGTAGTTTTTTTTTTTTGCTCATGCATATATCTTCATTTTACACTTAGTGATTTTTAATATTTTCACTACGCTCTGGCTTTGAGAGTTCAAGTCTGCTTCTGCTGTTCAGAGCCTTGATGTGTACAGAATGTACCAGTGTTCAATGTCACTTACTGGGACCTGTCCATTGATGATGACCTCTTCAGCGAAGCGGACTTTAACAGGATTAGTCTTTAATTTGGCCTTTTTGGCTGCGCTGATGAATGCCGATTTGGGTGACTTTTAGAAAGAAGAGGGGGGAAAAAAAACAGAGATTTAAAGGACAATAAGCTCCTTCAGAGATGAGTCATGTATTTTTCTTTTTTTTTTCTCATCACACAATTCAAGGACATGTTTCCTTCTTGAAATACGACGGCCTCCTAATACTGCGCTCTGTGCTGATGCAATTAGGGTGGCACTGTGTAGCATAAGGGGGAGGACACCCCCACCGCTGTTATGTCATTGAGCCTGCAAAGAAACTCCTGCTAAACACAAGTAATTACAGGCTCAATTATGAGAGCTTGGTCCTCGATGTAGTCTACCCTTTATCTGCAATTGCAATCTGTATCAAAGGTTAGCGGCTTGTTTAGTGGCTGTTTTTAAAGACTTAACAGTCCACTGATATGAACGGAAGGATGTAAATAAAAACCTACATTACAATGATGAATTATCTGATTCTGTAGTAAGTTTCCCGCCACACAAGACGTAGCAGAGATAGTATTTTGTTTTCTGCAAACCCACGCCGATGATATTTTTGGGGAGGGATTTCAAGCATACCTCCACTTGCACTGACTTATTATGTGAACTGTAAACAAAGGCCGAATCTACGCTCCTGCAACTGAGCGTTCGCCACCATCTGGTGCTCTGTGACTCCAGTAAATGTTGATGTGGCAGGTTCATGTGAGGTCTTGCGAGGATCTGACGCCACAACATGAGAAGACTTGGAAAGCAGCGTTCGGACTCCCTTTGAGTTAGCCCGGCTCTCACACTTCGCTAAGCCATCGCTGATACTTTGCCAGCGCAAACATATGGTATGATTAATGACTTGCTTTCGTGGAGTCGACAAACAAACAAACAAAAAAAAATCAGCTCCAAACACACAAACAGCCTATTGGAATGTACTTGATTTCATTCATAGAAGAGGAAGGAACTTACTGGGTACGGCTGAACAACTGTCAGCACGATGGACTCTTTGCAGCTCCTGCAACGACACGTTTTAAATGAAAGGTTAATTTTTAATTTTTATGAATGATAAAAAATTTTAAAACAAGAAAAGAAACTGTGGTTGATATTTTGGAGATGTCGTGGTTGGACAGCAGCAGATGAACACCGTGTCCCAGCGGCGCACCTGGCAGCCCTGCTTTGCCTCCATCGTGCAGAGTTTCACTGCAGAGGCACAATCCATTCAAGGCCACAGGAGCTGTGAAGGAGTGGCCACATGGGCACTTTTCCCTGTGCTAATGCACTGTTTACAGACTACCGCACAGGTCATACAAGGACCAAATGCTCACAGCCAGCCACTCAGCTGTGTCAGTGAAATTAATCTAATGAGACGCTTGAAAAAACATCAACACCAGCATACAGCTAAATCACGGTGAATGGAGCAGGTGGTTAGAATAATGTGCAGTTTCTATCCAGCGAGAAATATTTGGCCTAATGGCACTTCAGAATAAAATAAAGATGCAAAACACAGTGATGGACTGTTTAAACTGCTGTCTCATTGTGGAAAGTAAGTTTGTGGTCATCAGCAATATCCCCATAAAGTGTTTAGATGAGAAACAAACTGGGAGGAACACATGAAACATCACAATAAAGTACAAATATGACCTTAAGTATGCACCCCCCCTTTGGTCTTTCAAATGTTTTATTGTTTTACAACTGTGGATGAAAGGGGATTTAATAAAACGGCCTCATAAAATATTAATATTAAAATTAACATTACTGCTAAACAGTTCTTTTTTTGTGTGGCACTCAGTTACCTGCAACAGGTTTAACATTAGGCAACTGGCATCTCACAATAGTGTGTTGTCATACCTGACAAGGTCAATAACCCTCTCCCTGGGTGCTGAACTGACAGGCTCATCATTAATCATGATGATCTCGTCCCCTGGGATCAGCTTGCCTTCTGATGGACCACCTGCCAAAGCACATCAAGCAAGACTTAAGTGGTACAAACTGTGCACAGCCATTACCGTTTTTTTTTCCTTGATTCAATGAATCATCATAAACTAAAGCCTCAGTGGGTTTTCCTCTTAGCTGCATTAAGGCGGGTTTCAACTCGTGTTTACACAGCGATGACAATGCAGCCAATGAGTCATTGTTGTATCAGAGTTTACTGTGTAGTTGGGTCACGTTACCTGGTGTGACTGAGCGGACCACCACAGGTTTCTCACTGCCTGCCACGAATCCAAAGCCAAGCACTGGGTCTCGCCTCATCTCCACCTTACGGGGCGCTGGTGGCACAAACTTGTCTCCGTCCAGACGAACTTCCTCCAGGGAGTTGCTCTGGGAGACGTGGCTGTGGGGCAAAAAAGAATATTTGCTGTTTTTGTCTGGCTGCTTGTTTTTGCTGTGTTTTGTAGAACTCTTGTAGGTGGTGCTGTGAAACCGTCGTGTTTCTAGAGACGTACACTTTCTGAAGTGTCACAAGAATTTCCTTTGAGATTAACAAAGTTTTATCTCATCTTATCTTAGAAAATTCACTGTTTTCATTTAAAAATTGAACTAGAAAGCACATCATAAGGCAGCGTTAAGGTTAGCCACACACTATATCCATCATAACAACATGCTATCGCTGGATGTTAGACTGGAAACTTCATTTTAATTACAATTTTAAGTTTCTGTGATGCTAACTGATTTCAACCACAGCTCAACAATTGATTTATCATTAATTTAATTAGATAAATGAACAACTTGTTGCTTTTCTCTAAATTATATTATAGTATGGTTATCTGTGCAGACAAAAAAATATATTTAAGAATGGCACCATCGGCTCTGGGAACTTGTGACTGGCCTTGACTTTGTTTTAATATTTTATTGACTAACTAGACAGTTGACACAATAAACTGAAAATTAATTGATTACAAAATAACAGTTTCTAACTTCAAAATGCAAAATGTGCATTCTGAGCTAATAGAACCACTAAAGGGAATCGGCTTTAAGAAGGAAAGACAACAAGAATATGATTTTAGACAGCTTTTAAAAAACATGAATGCAGGAGACAGAAATTGATCTAATATTTTGACCGGGCATAAATTTATTGTTTTCTTTAAATCAGTGGTTCTCAAACCTTTTGAGCCAAGACCCCCAACATAACATGAGTTTGTATTCATGACCCACCAATTTGAATTTTTAGTATATCATGAGTAACAACTTTGTTGTTCATGCATTCATGCGTTACAAATTAATGTGTTAACTCCACAGATTAATCTCTTTACTTTAACACATTCATTTTCTTTTAAATGAATGAATGAATTGAATTTATTTCGAACAAATGAAAGGGAAAAAAACATATAAAAACAAAAGAAAATAATTTTAAAAAGAGCAAAAAAGTATAATGATATCGCATAATCAAATCAAAACATTAACAAGTTTGAAAAAGGAATGGGAAGAAGTATACAGTTTTAACTTTGACAGCCCTAATACACATTTATTTGGTAAATGTAGGCTTTATTATTATTTATTTATTTTCTACAATGATCTGTCGACCCCCCTGAAATTATCTCCCCTAGTTTGAGAACCACTGCTTTAATAAATGCCTACAATGTTGGAATAAGGAACTTGCACAATGCTGCAAAAATAGAGCATGTGGGCGATGTTAATCAAGCTCCAATGTTTGTATTCTCACACTGCAAACATCAGGTACGTGCTTTAACAAGCCTCTACTCACACTGCTATGAGTTCAACAATCGATTTTCCACTAAAGATGGAGGATAGGTATCATGCAGACTGTCATGTTGATAACATTTCCTCAAGATCTACTGTCTTTACGATGCCTTAACTTATTAGCTCGCTGCAGTATTTGACCATTTTACTTCATTTAAGCTGATCAGTGCATCCTCGCAACACATTTAATATTCTTTTGAGCTGAAAAAGATGTGCACATACTGCATGCAACTTCCCCATTTCTTCTGTGATCTGAGTTGTGACAGTGTCTCTCCACTCTCCCTGGCAGCAAAAGCAGCAGCAGCAGCAGCTCCGTATGGTGCCAGCAGTATTGGTTAATTAAAGCCGTGGGCCGACAATGTGTAATTCACAGTTATTCTTGACACATGTACCATTCATCACTAAATACTAACAATTAATCTTTCATGGTGCAAAGGCACGGTGAGATCTGTCAGTCGCATTCGCAATGCCACGGAAAAACACAGCAACAACAAGGACAACAAGTTCAGAGATGTTAAGTGATTGTCAACTAAATATTGCCGAGGATGATTCAACAGCTCCTTTCCAGACCGATAAACATGCGGCCTGCCGTTAGGATGGAAAATGCAGCTGCAAAACAGATAACAGAGAGTGGAAAGAAGCTTTTTCAGCCATTATATTTTGTGATAAAATTAGTCGTGAGCTTTGACTGAACCCAGCGTCTGTGATGCCCTCACCAACACAAGGTTTCACATAGAGGATTTTGGCACATGTAAATCAAGTGCTCAAGCTAATCCTAAAGAGCAGAAAGAAGAAAAAAAAATCGACAGACTAAAACAAATACGACCAGTTGCTAAACATAGATTTTACAAGCCAGCTCCAGGAAAACTGGGGCTTTATTGTTTAAAGTAGGGTTAGGAGCTCATAACTATAGCAGAGCAGAGAGACTCCGCAGAGCCTTTAAAATTACTACTTAAATCTTGTTCTCGTTGTCAAACAGTGCAAGAGTGGCTCGAAACGAACACGTCCTCCTTCAGTTCCAGATAAAAATCCAAGAAACTGATTCCAAGCTGTGCACGGTTCGTCTGGCAACATTTTAAAAGCAGCTGCGAGCTACAAGTGGTGAGCCGCAGAAGAGGAAACATGCTAAACGACCGTTAATTTGAAGAGATATTACTGTGTCACCTTCATCGAGATTTCTTCAAATTAATACATTTTTTACGACGCGAATCCGACTGCTTTTCATTACAAGGACGATGTTCTTATCCCTCCTCCCACTCCCTTGTGTTGCTCTGTGTGCTTTTGTCAGAGAAACAAAAAGCAAATTAGAAAAAAAAAGCTCAATTGAAAAGCATTTTGTACGATAAATAAATCTATTTGTTCTATAAAGGGAATCAAGCAGCTATTGTGCAAAATCTGGCCCCGTGGCACGTGGACGCCGGCGAGGGTGGTCTATCTCGTTTAAAAATGCCTCAAAATTTATGTGCTACCTCGATACCAATGATAATACTCGCTAATATAATATGTCCGGCGTGAGTATTATGCGGAGGCCGCAGTACGTGTATTTGCAATTAAGAGATTATCCTCTTTGTTTCAATTAAACATCACATAGCCCCAAGTCTCCCACTGGTCAGATTAGTAACACATCTGAAGTCTGCGTTAATGTGCAATCAAAAGATAAAAACAGCGTCTTCTCTCTTCCCTGCTTACAAAGGAGCGGTGCAACACGTGTACCTGCTCTTTGCAAGATGTATTTGACTTTTGTACTGCACAGCTTTTTGAGTAATGTTCACACAAATGAACAAAGTAGCCAACAAATCCCAATTACTCAAATGCTCTGTTGCACTTCTCTAAGGTATCGGTGGTCATTGCGCCAATAGTATAGAATAGTCAGTTTGGCTAGCAAGACGCTAAAGACAGTGAATCTCATAGCAAGATTCTCTCAAATTAAATTCATTTCAATTAAATTAAAAGTGTCCCTGAAATTTTTATTCTATATATTTTTTTATTTTAACTGTTTGTTTTTATCCTTTTGAATCTTTAACGTAGCACTTTGAGATTTCATTGAAATGAAAAGTCCATTACAATAAAATTTATTATTATTATAATTAAATGTTTTGTAAAAATATACAGTGCCACACATGGACAACACACTTGAATAAGTCAGTTTGTTTTCTTAAAATAACAAAACATAACAAAAAACTCATAAAACTCTAATGGATTTCAGTATATGCCGACGACTCATTAATATACATTAGTCATTGTGCTTGATGAAAAAATATAACTGGGAGGCATTCTGACAAAACAGAAAATAAATGAGAAAACTAATTTGTAAACTAACAGTTTTGCAAACACATTTAAAAATCAAGTCGAAGACCTCCAGTCACAGCGTGGTACTGCTGCTGCAGCAGCGGCAGGCACTGTGGACAGCGTGTCTGATGTAACCACACTGTAAAGTTGGAGCTAGTTAAAAATAACGAGTCCCTGTGCCGCCATGTCAAACGCTGGCATCATGAAGCTCATCACATTTAAACACCGTTTTACTGAGGTCCATCTGCCTTTACACAAATATGTTTACCTGAGGTCACCAAAGGAGAAGCATCCGTTATTTTATAGGAACTAAATGTACTATGTGGCCTTTTTTTATGATTTAGTTCCTTGTTTATAGATTCTATCTCAAAAATAACAACATCTAACAGTAATGCATCATCTCCATGATGCCAGAGGCCAAAAAAGCAAAAATTAATTGGAGGTACATTTAAACAAACTGCTTTTTAAACAGCATCATTTCCATGCAAGTTTTCCCCTCAGCTTTTCAAAAACATGTAGTTTTTTTGCCAGTGCTCCTTAGCTGACACAGTTTTGTTTTTTTGCCTTTAGCAAGCCGAGATTCAAACAAGCAATCTGTTTCCCGTTGGACGCAAAAACATTTTGTCACTCATTATACCGCAACAACAATTACAGCACACTGAAGCGTATCCTTTTCAGCTTTGGAAGGTCCTTCTAAGACGCATTTAGTTTGGATTTGTGTGTCAGTTTTATTTCGCAAATGACAAAGTCAACAGATTGTGCACAAATTATAACCATATGGACCTGTGCATTCAGGAAGAATACTGTCTCCTCCCCTGCATGGCCACCTGCTAAACATGGCTGAATTCCCATTGTGCAGACAGCCATGCATCTAATGGTGCCTAATCATACCCATTAGCTGCTACTGTAGCTGCACAACACTCAGTATAGCAATCATGAGCCACAGTGTGAGTTTTTAAAGTGAAACGACAAGAAATACTGCCCTGATGTACAAACAGCGTTATTTCCAAGTGTTTCCTTGCAGCATGTTTTTGGATAACGTGGAGTAAGCTCATTACCAAAAGCCATATCCTGTTACTCTCGCTCCGAAAGCCTGCTTGGACACAACTTGTTGGTGCATTGGTTATATTCGTCCTGCCTGGAACACAGTGTTTTCTTTTTTAAATTATGCAACAACAAGTATTATTTATAGTTTTTGCTGTGTCACTGGCTCCAAGACTGTGAAACCTTTGACACATTTGTAGTGTGAAAAGAACCCGCTAAGGTTCCATCTCGAGCTCAGTCTGAACAATTCTACTCATTTCACCAAAAATCTGTTGGATTAGTCATTCGTCTGATAATGTGAGTCCGCTCTGCTCAACACTTGCCCGCTATGTTCTTACAGCAGCCTGTAAACTACGATGCATCTATTAAATACCAAGTGTCAAACTGTAAATATTAAATGCCTGCTACTTTATTCATGCGCTCCTGTCACGCAGACCAGACATGTGTTCCACTGAGAAACATAACAATTTAGCATCAGCACCCCGGAGCCTCGACAAACCGAGATGGCCTCTGACAGTCACCGAAACAGACATTTGATTATTCATGAGTCTTTCTCGAATTTAGAAAGGAAGAGCCGGAGCCAAAACAGCCTCCATGATCTGCCTCATGCACACACGCTCTGCATCCAGCACTTTCACTGCTCCTTACTTCTTATATAACTCCTCTGACATCACGCTTCTCATGCTATAACCCATGTGTGACAAGTGCTCACCTCCTATTCCCGTATTTCTATTTCTCACGTTTAAGCATTTAAATGAAACAGAATTAACAATCTAGCAAGCAAACAGAAGCTTTTTTGCAGAAACACTAAGCACAGAGGTTGACAGAAGCAGCCAACGTTCTTATCTCCAACATTTTTGCATTGTGCACATGACAAAATAGTCCACCTAAATCAACAGCACAGCTAAAAAAACAAGCACTCGATTGTCATGCCACTGCACACACAAACACGCAAAGAACCACTGAAGTTTTTTTTTCTTTTACCTGTCTGCACAGATTTCCACAAGTGCCAATTACGAAGGATCAATTATGCTGATAACACTTTAACCCAGCGTCCTCTGAGGAACATGTTGACTCTCAGATCAAAACAAGCCCCGGCGCAGGTGAATTTCATCGTCGGCAGCAGCAGCAGCAGCAACACACATGCTCGCACTCTCAAAAAGCCCCTCTTCTGCATTTGGGAGACTGCATGAGGAGTATTGTGGGTGTGTGTGAGAGTGTGAGAGAGAGTGAGAGTAGGCAGGGGCAGAGTGTGCGCAGCAGTGGAGGGAGCAGGGAAAAAAAAAAAAAATCAGTATTCTGAATGCACAGATGGAGACAGTGTGGAGGCAGTGACGTGGCTGGAATAATCACAGGTTGGCAAAAGCATCTGAAACATCTGGGGACGGAGAAGAGCTCCCCCCTCGGTTTTCTTTACACATAGGGCACTTACTTGATGTAGCAGTCACGCCCCTCTCTATTGGAGCCCATGTCCCATCCATTTGGGGGTCCCTGCGAAGCGCTCCAGGTCCCTGAAGGGGGCGGCCAGCCTGAGGATTTGGTCCTGTGGCTGAGAGAAACCAAGCGTAGTTCAGCTTTACATCATAATTTGTGGTTTTATTGCATGACATGTACAGTATCAAGCGTTGAGGTGACCAGAAATCTTAGTCAAACAGCAAAGAATTTCAAATTAACATCCGCCAAAGAGACATTTCAATCATAATAGATTTTTTTTTTTTTAAAGTCCAGATATAAAGCCATTCAACCCAAGTGATAAGAGATTGTCCGATTCCAGCGTGATAAACAATGTTCCACAGCCACAGTTCACCCAGTGAATACAAATCAAATTAATTACGTAAGCTAGACACACAGGCGGAGTTGTCATGCCTCACTCTTGTGCTTTGAGAGGCATGAAATTGGTTTTATTTCTAGATGTCAGCACATTCTTTATAAAAAAGAAGCCCAGAGGAATTCTCTCATAAAGTACTTATTTGATTTGCTCAATGCCAAGACGATTTGATAAAGTTTATCAGAGATTATAACCAGCTATAACTGCTGCTAATTGTAGCCCATTGTACGAAAGACAAGCAAGCAACTCAATCACGGTTTCGGCTGATTTGCCCAATTTTTTTTTTTTTTTTCCCAACAACGCTTCTTTGCATTGTCACTTCCCGGCGCCACAAGTTGAGTACAGGTATTCAGGAGAGCTGTAATTGGTCAAAAATGTTTCTATGCGTCTGTTTGTCTGCACACCCCTCCTCTTCTCTCTGCTTTTGTTCCCTTTATCTCTGTCTTTGTGTCTGCACACTGGTGATGCTATGAAAGCAGTGGCAGTAAGTTATGTCACTTCAAAGGCTTGTCTGCCGTGTAACAGGGCTCTTCGCATTCATTATTCAAAGCTCCTCTTTCTTTCCCTCTAAATGTTTCCCCACTTACTGTACCGTCGATAATAAATTGTGTGCGGCGCGCTTGCATCCGTGTGAGAGCGCGTCTGTGTATAAGGCGCACGTGTCCGTTTCATGAGATATGAATAAAATATTGCCGTTTCATCAACACAAAGCTTAAAGAAAGGTTGTAAATTACCGGGAAGCTATTCAGCGGAAACAGTTAGTCAGCGAGGAAATAATGCAACCTATGTTAAAGTGCAGTTCTGAAGTCACCTGGGCTAATCAACGAAACACACCAAAGTGCAACCGGATGCATTAAATCATATTTAATTCATAAAAAGAACTGTAAACACTAAACTGTGCACTACATTTTAAAGCTGGCCTCTAAACACAGGAAGTAACCTGATTTCTTTCCCTATACCGTGGTGCGTACGGAGGATATTAGAGTTTCCACATGGATATGGATTTATTTGACCTACAGTACAATAGCAGGCCTCCATGGTGTATATTTAGAACATTTCCTGCAGCTCAAATGATGTGTGTGGACGCGACTGGATACTGTCTGACACTGTTGCAGCCACGTTCACCTCATTGACGAGCCCCCCCCTCGCACAAGCAGTGGTCTGATTATGGAGATTTTAGTCGAGAGATGTATGAAAGGTCAAACAACTGTTGCTTATGAATAATGTTTTGTAATGACAGTATTTTACACCTTCAGCAGTCATACGTTTGACATTTCCCCAAAAAGGTCTACGACATAATATTGTACTCACGGTCTCAGATGCTGCACCTTCAAAACATGTTTCTGAGCGGACAAATTGTTCCAAAAAATCCATTTTCTGTCCCTCAGCCACAGCGTCTCTGTGTTAGCGGCGCAGTCATAGATACTGTGATCTTTGATTTCTTTTGTCTGCAGACAGGAGGTGCATTATGCCACTGAGTCGCAGCATTCCAGCTTTAACGGAGAGGCTGAAAAGGTTCACCCACTGGTGGACAGTGAAACCGATCTTCCTCAGCGAGCATTAATAAATAATGGCCGCGCAGTCACATCGGACTAAGTAATCAAGCGCCAAGTAGGCAAACCGCGCTGCACAATTCATGAACAGGTTACCCAAGAGTCAGAGTGAGGACAATTAGAAGAAGAAGTTGGAGGAAAATGTGGGTTCCTGAAGGATTTCTTTCAGCACAAATTTCACTCAAACCAAACACGATAAACCTTTTCAGTTTTGCACATATCTTCGACTTTACTATTTAGCAGCCTCCAAAATTAATCTTTAAAACACATTAAAACTAAAAGGAAATAAATAAAGGAGTGCAGACAGCTTGTAGAAATGTAGAATCAATGAAGAAGAACTTTAGCACTTTGCTACCACTGCGGCTAACATCAGGGGTTTTAGTATCTAAATTAAACTAACCCAGTTTTCTTCTATCTGTCTTGATATCATTATGGAGATGAACAGATATTGCCGTTAAGGGTTTAATTGTACCGCGTGAGAGATGGGAAAAAGATCACTTTTCAGTCCTTCATAAAAATTGCATGAACAATACGATCCTCGCTTTATCACAGTAATTCACTTTTGCTTTCATCTTTCTGAATACACGCTCGTCGCAACGAAGCATTGTGGCGTTGAAAAGCCAAAGTCCTGTTAATGCAGGGAGTAAGTATGCATTATAGACAAGCCACAGCTAAGAAGAGCACATTCCAACACAGACACTCAAGTTAGTTTGAATAATTTACATTGACAATCTCCAGAAGGACCGGCTATATGAAACCACATTCTGCTACCACATGTCTGCCATTATGCATCTTGAAAGTAAAGGATATTCATTTTTTTTCACCAGGCTTTCAAAACATTATTTCCTCTGACAAGTGTTTTGCGTCAATGACTCATATTTGCACGTCGCTGCAAAATTCTACTGACGTTTACGTGCCGGTCGCCAGAGGCCCAAACTCTGCGTTTCCTTTTTGGCTCTTGCAACATTTGGTTCCCAACATGAACTGGGCAACAGACAGGGGAATATCCCCAGGTTGAGAAAGCCACAATAATTTCAGTGTTTCTTTGTGTATGTCATCATGAATGAAACGTCACATTATTCTCAGCCGGTTTGGTGTGATTGAATAAAGGGATCCAGTCAGATGAGATCGACTAACAAGCTATGTTTCAATACGACATTCAGCACTGTCTCTGCTGCATAAATACACATTTCATACACTGCCACAATTACATTCATGTCATTTTGAAAGAATTTAAAAACAACTTTAAATTAGAGAGTCTTGAATCCACCATGTGTTGCGGATCTGAAATCGGTAAGAATCTCTGTGCCTCTCACGTCACCGTCGACCTCATTGCCAGCAACAGAACACACACTCTACTCTCCACAAAGCTGAATAAAAATAAAAGGGTTTTTTTTCTCCCCTCCTTGTGTGACAGGGAGTGGAGTGTTACAAATATGACTTGAGATACATGGTGAAGAGGCTGTGATGCAGCTTTCTCGCTGCTCTTGAATTAAACAGACATTTATGCAGAGATAGACTGCTAATGCGATTCTGTTTGGATCTGAAATCTGCGGAGAGATGAGATGACCATCTCCAGGGAGGAGGCCGGAGGAGTGCAGCAGAGAAGTGGCTCAGACAGAGAGGAACCTCTCTGATTAAAGGCCTTATTCCTCTGCTCCTCTTTTAGAGACTGCCTCCGTCGTGCTGAGGGCACAGAGGCACTGCCTTTTGTTTCAGAAAACATCTGCCCTCTGTTTGACTTCTCCAACCACCACCTTGGCTCTAGAGCTTTGGTCAACACAGCAGCACAATAGAACATGGTCCGGCCTGCTATTTATACTGTGCGCTGCTATTTATACATCGATGTTCAAGTGAAGGCTAGTAGAGGTTTCAAATATCAGATCAGATATCACGGACCATGTAGTTAGACGAAATTGCTCAATTTTACGTTGCTGTTCTCGTGCATTCTCTGACTTATAGGCTACTTGAATGTTTGGTCTATTTCTTTCACAGAAGAAAACACCGTTGGCCTGATATGCAGGTAACCACTTTCCTTTGAAGCGAACATTGATTACATGGCCGCATCACATCAGCACATCATCTAATCTCGAAATTTTCTGCACACCACCACTCACTTTAGAATAAGAGTGTCTGGTTTGCCCCATTATTCCAACTGAAGATTGTATTTCTGTGTTTGTCTTTGTAAGCACTGATATTGTTGCCATGGGCAACCGCACTATCCTGAGCAGCTCTCTGGTGCCTCTATATAGAAAGGTTTTTGGTTAGTTAATCTCCTCTGTGTGGAAATAAAACAGCATCTGGGAAACAGCCCACCCACTACGATCCTCCTGCTATTTTACGGTGAGTAAGGGAGCCTCAGTGTCGCGCTGTCCCTAGTTTACCTGCTAAATGGCACCATTACCTGAAGAGTTACCATTTGAAAGCTGAACACATGGTCTGCTGTAACGCTTACATCATGACAAATCAGCACATTTTAAAACCAGGAACTTAATTAGCATGCTTGCATGTACAGATGTAATACATTCATTATTAACCCAGTAGCAGCGCTTTTAATTGATTCTGAAAGAAACATAAAAATATGACGCAGAATGATGTTTTCATCTCACTTCACTATTACACTGCATTCTCCGCAGGCCTTCTTTGCTCGACAGGGCTCTATGTAAAACATTAACCAAATATAGTGATGAACTTAGCCTGTGGGCACTGAACTAGACATGGATTCTCCTGCACCTCTTTGTCCTACTCGCTGCTTTTATGCTAAAAGCTCTAAAGGACAGAGCAAAATAAATGGTTCCCTAAGACCTCATCCACCAGCCAGCTGGCTCCCACTTCTGACCCAAAGTCATTTCTGATCTACTCTTCTCTGAGAGCTTCTGATTTGAGCAGCTAAGTATGACAGATCTTTTGGTTAGTGTGTACTCTGATGAGCATTTAGGCTAATCAATTTGTGTCCAGACCAGTGGTTTCCTGTGCAAAAAGTTTGCAGTCAAAACATGTTGAACAATGGCTCACATAATGGATTTTTTAAGAAACACAGCCGGGAATGAAGCAAGCACGCAGCACCAGCAGAAAAACTGAGCACACGAGCCAAAATTTAGCTGCAACCGCTGTTCCATATTATTCATGTTTTGTAAAAAAAAAAAAAAACGATTTAAATAACATAGCAATCATTTATGTAAGAGCCACTAAAAATAGCTCTGACAAGATACAATAAACAATAATCTAGACCTTTTTTTAAATGCATGCAGTGGGAGCATGCTCAGCAATCACCCGCACATATATATGCATTTCAGTAAACCTATTGACTCAAGCAAACAATACGACTGAATAATAATTTCTACATATATACACATGAGGTTCATGCTCATTATCTCCACAGCGCTGTTGCTAGCAAACCATCTACAACACCCACAGAGTGCATCAGACGTGTAAACAGCACTTGGAGGTAAGTTAAGCCAAAGCTCTACATAGAAAGATCAAAACAAAAGCGGCTTAAACTACTTTGGTCAAACGGCTCAAACTTGCTTTGTTAGAAAGAAGAAGACACGGAGGGGTTTGTTATCTTTAAATAAAGGAACTTCAAACATGTGGAAGTGTTGGCTTGATTTTAACACAACAAAGAATGAAAGAAAATGAAAGCGAGAGCACGCTTTTGTTTCTGACAGATCTGGGGGCGTTGCAAGGCAGGAGGAAGAGACAATGAGGGGTAACGTTCCCTTTCTTGTGGCTCTCTAAATACATACAGTGGGTTTCTCTGTAAAAAAAAAAAAAAAAATGTTCTATCAACCTTAGCAAAACACCATCCTGCTGACTTAGATTCTTGCTGGCAGCTGAGACAGAGAGGGGGAAAAAACAAACAAAAACCAACAACAACAACAACAAAAAAGCTAGTGTAGCAGTGGTAACTCATAATCAGGGATGTAGCACTGTGTGGCATTATTAACAGTGACAGGATGCAGTGACGTTGGTGGTCCACTGGGAGACGCATCATAAATGCTGCCATTGAGGGATGCTAACTGTGTCTCCTGTCATATGATGGAAAATCACTGAAAATCACCTGTTTGATTGAGAGGACTAGTATGAAAAGGAGCTTCCATTTTCATACAACACACAACAAAAAGGAACACAGAGGTGCCATATGCATTTTGTCTGCTGTATGGTTTTCTGTCTATTAACTTTAAAAGAAAAATTGTCATAGCAGTTTGTTGATGACTCATAAGCGAAAGGCCTGAATGGGCATTCTCGTGACACATATATCTTATTTAGTATCTCCTGTTTATGATCGGCTGTTCTCCCCACCAGTGGTCTGTGGTGTTTCTGATGGAGCCAAATCCCCTAGGAGGATTAATGTCCACTGGGGCAGATCAACTCAATCTAGCAGACCCATGGGTGCATAAGGTGAGGTGTCAGCCCTGGCAATGAATGAATTCTTTGGGACTTAGGTTAATGCATACTTCACATATCATACATTTCCCTTCGCTTCTTGTTGAAAGAGCGTGCTAACATTTGTGAAGAAAATAACACAAATAAAATGTTTTCTTTCTACACATTCTCATTTTTTATTAAATTATAGCAAATGCTCCACATGAGCTGTAAGCATGAACGCTGCCATCAAGGCCGTAGCTGTGTGAACTTGGCCAATCGTTTTAAACAACAACTCACGTATAACGATACTAATGAACAGATCGTGCAGTTATTTCATGTGAGAAAGACGTGTTTATTGTTTTGTAACACTGCAGTAATATGATATTTGAACTCCAAAGAGAATTGGTAATCATTTCTATCATCTGGAGTGTTTAAATTTTCAAACAACTGCAGCTGATTATTCTGTGGTTTCAAGGTAAAACACGTATGAATTCATTATGACATTACAAAACACTTGAGCAACAGACCGTAACCGCTGTCTGCAGTGTAAGAAATTCATGAAGTTAGATGAGGACAGTTTAGATACATGAACCGCATCAGCTTTTTGCTTCCACCCCCACTCCCCATCTACCTCACTTGCTCATTCATTTCACATCATACATGGCTGCACAACTTGCTCCCTTGAACAATCAATAACTCAGCATTTTTAATCCCACTGTTCCACATGTGATCCCCCCCCTCCGTGTCACTCCGAATCGCCTCCCCGAACATACGAGACGCCACCTTCCACAGAACGCACAGGCACATCCACAGGCAGGCAAACACATAGCGGCGTCCGTCGGACTCACCCTGACAGCTTTGGCATCTTCACAAAGCTGAACACATCCATGTGTGCTGCAGACTGCAGTCAAGGCTACAAATTCACCATCTACTTCACTCCGGCTCCATTGTCCCACACTGTCTTTGGCAACGAGGAATAAATTATTCAGTAAAGAAGAAAAAAAAAAAAAGAAAGAAAAAAAGTGGAGCTCCCACAAGTCAGGTGGAGAGATTAGTCCTGTTGTCTGGGCTTCTGCATGGCTGAGTGATTGCTGTGTCCTCGCCTCAGCAGCACAAATCCACAGCCCATGGAAAAGGATCTGGCAGCACAGCTTCCCCTGGTTACATCCTTCAAAGCATGCCTCTGTTAGCTGCGTTAAGCCACCTTCATTTAATTTCCATCGCGGTGGAATGATGTGCGGGAGCCGCACAGTAACAACAGCTTTGGAGAGAGGCAGGGAGAGAGCCAGAGCGAGGGGCAGAGGGAGGGAGGGACAGGGGTGGCGGTGGCGGTGGTGGTGGTGGGAGATGAGAGTGGAAGAGAGAGAAAAGAGGAATGTGAGAGGATGGTTGTGTTTGTGTGTTGCAAGAATTGCTAATAAAGGATGCGACCAGCTTCTGAGAATTCCCCCCAAAAGACGCTGTGCGACGTCCTCCCAGAGAAAAGGTTTAAAGGAACCAGAGAGGGATGAAGTGACGGACACAAAGCATCATGTGCTCGTAATGAGTGTGCAAAAGCAATAGAGGAGCAGCTGGAGAGACAGGAGGACCTAATGCATCCCCTCCCCAGCTGAGGAGGAGGAGGGGGGGGTTCTGCCTCACAGCTGCACATTAGGATGCCCATACTGTACAGCGCATTGGTTTTGACCTCGCAAAAAACAGTTCAGCGGCTAAACGCTCGCCGTTCACGAGAGGCCTCCAAACATTTTAGCGAGCCACCGAACACAAACAAACACAGAGCTGATGCAAAAAAGAGAAGCGTGAAGAGCGGAATCCCATGAAGACTTAAACAGCACTTGGGTTTGCGTCCAGAAGGGAGATGAAGAGGGCCGTCGGGAGTTAGTGGCTCACAACGCATGTTAACAAATGCTCCATGCCAATTAGTTCTCCCTGTATTGTTGAATTTGGTTGAGCTCATTCAAGATGTAGGCCCATTTCCTTTTAGGATTCTCTGTTTATTTCATGTCAAGGTTCCTGCTGAAATGTGACGGGAACAAACTCATAAGGCACATTGTCGTCTCTAAATGAAGAATCACCACAGGTTTATCATCCCAAAGACAGAGAATCACTCTTCATAAATCAAACAGCACAGGCGAGGCACCTCTGTCGTGCCAATTAGCCTCATCTCTGATCCATGGGGTTTGATACTTCTTCATGCGGCGCAGACAGTTTGGATAAAAGGAACTTCTCGCAGACAGTTTGCTCCGTTGTCCCCGATCAGCGAGACACACAGCTCGACAAGACAAACCTCAAACATAATCTATAAAGGCATCCGTTCCACCTGTCAAACGGCCGCCTCTGAGCGCAGCTGTTCGCTGTCGTAAATAAAAAATAACTAATAAAAGAAAAATCGATAAACTGTGGAAAGCGCAACGCTCGTTCATTGAAAGCGCAGAATAGTCAAAATGATACAACCTCGGGAGTTAAAAGGAGATAATCCCCCGAATTACCTTCAGTTTGAATTTCTGCTGCGAGACTGACAGAATGACAAACAGTCCAATCGATGAAGATGCCAGGTAGGGAGATTGTTCTATTCTACGTGTAATAAATATACATGGAATACGAATGCTGGTTGATTCCAGTTCAGGAATTTCAAGCTACGATTTGTAACTGTTTCCACAGTCGAGCAGCAACCATCCTATATTAAAATGCCACAACTCGTAAGGCTCTGCAGCGTGAGTCAGTGCGCCTTTGCTGAGAGTGAAACATAGAATAAAGAATGTTGTCACTTCCACTCAGGGTCAGGGTTAGATTTGTTTGCTGCCATGGCAAAGATGCAACTAGACTGGTTTAAAAAAAAAAGAAAAAAAAAAATCCAAATTGCCAGTGATTTAGTTTCTACCTCAAATCTCTGAATCTGTAGAGTGAGTTAGTATTTTTAAAAGCATTTTATAAATGTGTGTTAATCCTGTAGCCTCGTTTTTTTGTTAAAGCACACACAAGATGTCAGAGAGGCAGCGAGGAGCAGGAGAACATGTCAGACAATTTGCTTCAGATGCAACCGCGGTGTCCTGGCGGGGCGATCGAGGGACTCAGCATATTCTAGACAGTTATGTTCGTCCATTTGGGTTTGTGGCCCAGAGGCCAACGTGAGTGGCAGAGGATATTAGGGTCAGACAGAAGCGTGATCTAAGGCGACTATAGCTGAAGCTTTGACCGATAAAATCCTGCTGCCCTGCTGATCCCTAACTCTCCGCTCTCTGAGTCCCTTTTAAAACAGCTGATTTCATTCATTCTGGCACACTTGGCCATTTAAAACTCAGCAGTGCTTAAATTTTGCAAGCCTTTGGATCACGTTGCTTGCCTTAAAAAAAAAAAAAAAAATGCAAGCAGAGTGTAACCACTTTGCAGGGATGCTAGCAATGCTAAATAGCAAAACAAGGGATTTTTTTTTTTTTTGTAGGAAATGTCCCCATAAAGGCACTGAGTGACAGCATATAAAGTGCATGCTCCAGATTGTACATCATGAACTTGACTGTACAGTACAATCATGTGACTCTGTGGCTTTCACTGCCCTCTGAACTAAGCATTAGCAGCTCCTGGACCACGACCAGATGTGTGTGAGCCGCTACGACAGCAAACTGCCCAAAGGAAGTTTGTTTGTCGACGTGCATCTGCCCGCGAACCACCTCAGTGCCTCAACTTTCCCGATCTCTCAGCGCGACACTAATTATACCTTGGCCGCGGCTGATTTATTCAGCGAATTAAACAGCTTTTAGGAGGGAGTTTAAAGATCTGAACGCTGTTTTTTTGCTATGAATATGCAGCGGTGTGACTAATTGGGATAAGAAGTGAAGTGTTACCTGGCTGAGTTATGCTATGCTTTGAAAAGATTACGGATTTGGTTTGCCAGTTTCACTACACCTGCTGATAAAGTTCAAAGTAATACTGTGAGGCTGTAGCCTATTCTGTGCGGAGTGAATAAAACATCATAACGGGGATACTGCCAAGATGCTCGACACTGCGGCCGCTGTGTGCCTGGTTAACCTGCAGGTTATTAAGCATGCCCATGTGGGTCATTGGCAGGTCATGTTTGGTACATTCATTCAACCATTCATCTTCTGCTGCCACTTAACCTGCTCCGAGTTGCTGCGGGTTGAATATCTCCCAGCATGCACTGGGCAGTCGGCCAAGTACACTATGGGCATTCGCCAGTCTATCACAGCTTAACAAACTGTTCTCTTTGTACAGTGTACTTATGATGATTATTATTTGTACTCCTTACCCGCACAAACTTCAGTCAAGGGGATCAGGTTGTTACAATAGAGGGCTATGAGAAATGTAAAAAATGACAATAGTAGAAGGCACTTACTGCAAATAAGGTAAGAGAAGACTGCTGGTAAAAAACAATGTTAATCATGTCAGTTGATATATATTTTACCGCTCAGTGTATAATCAATGAAAATGCCCCATAATAGATACGTGGACAACACTTTAGTTTTGCTCCAATCAAAGGGAAATTAATGGGATTGATTGACACACCAATGGACTGATCAATGTTCTAGTCTGAGTTGTTATAGCTGCAATAACTACAGTCTAAAGTGGATTAGGCAGGCAATCAAAAGCAACCATAAAATCATATTTAAGCATTTTCTGCATCGCCACTGCGTGTGGGTTCCTGTGGCAACGTGACGTTTTCCTGCTGCAGTTGTACGGCTTTGTTCAGCAGCAATAACAAGAACAACAAGCGACCTTTACTTACTACAAGCTGTTCCATAATACAAAAACCAGGCAGACAAACAAACGAAGGCAGCAGTACAAGCAAAAGTTAAAAAAAGTAAAGCAAAGACACAGGCTGAGGAACAGAATGCTGGAAAGCTGTGAGACAGTGCAGCACAGACCAAATGGCAGCTGAATGGGGGAGAGCTGGAGGAGTACAGCGTGTACTGAGGGTTTACAGACGGGAGGCAGGTGAGCTGATTCAGGGACGTGGGAAGCAGGTGAGATGGGTGTGGCAGGAAGAAGACAGAGACACACTGAGGACCTCTGGTGGGGGAAAGAACTGAAACAGGAACCATCCATCCATCCATTACCTATGTCCCCATTAGGCTGGAGCCTAACCCAGCCGACTTAGGGTGAAGGCAGGAGACACCCTGGACAGGTCGCCAATCAACCTCAACATATTTTTGGACTGTGGGAGGAAGCCAGAGAACCCAGAGAGAACCCACGCTGCACGAGGAGAACATGCAAACTCCACACAGAAAGATCCCAGGCGTCCTAACGCGATCCGGGGATCTTGTAGCTGCGAAGCAACGGTGCTAACCACCGAGCCAGCCCAAACAGGGACCAACCAAACTTAATAATTGATTGAAAAAGCAATGACAAGAACTCTAAACCGCAACACTTGGCTCTTTAAAAATTGATCATGTAACTGCTGGAAGCGTAATTGTTTGCTAACAAGTTCTCCAAGGTGATGATATGTCAGTGCTGAGTTCACTGCTTGTTTCCAAGGCTTCCCCGAAACTGACCAGAAAAGTATCACAAGCCAGTAGGTGAACATGCACAATAGCAGGAGCCTGGAACTGACACATCTAAATGGAACGCAGCCTTTCATTTACAAGTTTCTAGCTACAGCTCTGCTTTCCCCACTATGACTGAATGAGACTGTGAAAAAGGCCCATTGAACTAAGAGGGAATTGCAATGCTGGAGACTTGCAGCAGCATCTACAGTACAGTGGTGTTTTACCCTCCTTTGTACATCACACTGACACAAACACCAGTTGTTTTCAACCTTAGCGATACCACAGAAACATAAATCCTCACTGCAATGCAGTGGTACAGAATAAGTTAGGTAACCTGGACCTTCAGTCACAACAAGAAACACAACCAAAACAAACAATGCTTTGTTTAGCTGGCTGAGCCGCTCATTGATTTTTGTCAAAATGACCAACATGAGGCTGATGTGAAAGGCACTAAGCAAGCATTACCTTCAACTGCATACACGCCATAACGATCAGAACTCACACAGTAACCACTATTAGCGCCCTCATCCTTGGAGATACGACTTAGGAGTAATAAGTTCTGACTGAATTATCAAGTAAGCACAGAACACCAACCCACAGCACACTACTCACTGAATGACAGTGAAGATGCCGAGTTCATTGTCATCCGGGTCCATTGTTGATGACAAGTCTACTCAAGTTTACTGCAGTGCTTGTTTCTGTTTTTCCTGTCCAGGCCTTTACAAGCCTTCTCCGCTGATGTGTGCTCTCGTCCTTCCTCCTGACTCCAAAGTTTCTTGCGGCTTGATTTGGACTTTCAATAGTCAACTGAGCTCGTCTGACTAAGCCATTCAGTTATTATTACATACAGTGGCCCTGTCCAAGTGAGTGGCTAGTGCCCTGGGGGAGGAGACCGAGCTTGTCGCTTCTGCCTCAGTAATGAAATAACATCACATTCCGGGCCAGTGCATCAGAAAACACAGAGAGGATCAATGCTGAACAGCTGGACTCCAATGGGTTTGCTGTGCTGGTTAAGGCTGCCTCAATGAGCAAGGCTCTCATGGAAAACATGTTCTGTTTGGGTGAAATTCACCTGTGGTGTTTTCATATTTCGACTTCATTCTACTCCACGTAGCAGGAGACCTGAAATACATTTCTAGTCGGGCACAAGCAGAAATAAACATCGTGGTATTATTTACAACATTTCAGCACACAACCAAATTACAGTATCTGAGATATTTATCTTATCCCTGTTTGAGGCATTTGGAAATGCCATGTGTTTTATCATCCATGAGAGCTTAAAAATTAAGCTTCCACCGTAATCCAGATTCTATCACTATCTGCCTGCCAACTGTCACCCTTAACAGAGCCAGCCCTAAATACTATATAAACCACAGAATTAGGTCTTAACCTTAATGTTATACAGTAGCATCAGGTATTATTTTTATTCATTATTTTATATTATTTTTACGAATGTTTTTACACACATATATTGCCAACTAATGCAACTCCTCACACTGTGTTTTGATTCTAGTAAATATTGTATATTTGGTATTTTTGTCCATATATTTTTTTGATTTTTAGGCCCATTTTTCCTTAAAGCGATGGCATTTTAAAATCATGATAGTTCACGCTGGATTATACCACGCTGGTTCTCTCATGCATGAATGGCATACACAGTCTTCCATTAGTTATGAACTGAGGCACGTGTCTTTGCCTCTGCAAGCAAATGGAGCTGCTTGCATAACACATCCCATGCCATGTACACAAAGCAGTCTACGACAAGTGAAAGTTCAGCCCCCTTTATAACAACAAGAGAGTATAACACGAAACAAGTGTGAGCGTGCTTTTCATTAAAACATGACTCGCAATATATGCACAGCACCGTTTCATCGCTTCAGTCATTTCTGCACTGTGCTAATTGTGCACGCAGTTCCCTTTTTTTTTTTCACGCATATCTGGGAGCGAGGCCTGACCATATGGCCACAACAGAGCGCCGTGTGAGAGTAAAGCAGACAAAAGCAGACCTTTCCGCGAAGATAAATACTGCACATGAATCCATCCAATCATGTGGCCCAACACTCGCCCCTGGGCCACAGCGTGCCGCATCGGTGGCCTGTTTTTTCCGTGACACACAGGCCGCAGCACTAAGAGCGGAGACAGGGGATGTGCAAAGTGCAATGATCCTGCACAGTGCACACACAACTAAGAATCACATTTAGCATGCTGTCGCGGGGGTCACAACAGTGATGATTTAAGATAGCGATGATAGGCAGTGTGTGTGGTCTGGGACTCATCTGATCTAATGCGCCGTTCGCCGAGCGTGGGCGGATGGCTCGTTTGTTTCCTCAGAACGACGTGAAACGCCGTGCGTCTTTGCAAATTGCTCTGACAGATTCTGCAACACACTGTTTTGACCTTCTGATTAATTAGTCAAAAATACTTGAAGGCACGTGGAACAAAAACATCGCAACGCTCGAGAAGCAGTAATAAAAAACGGAGGCTAAAACACACAAGCCCTCGGCAAACGGTGCGGCCGCTTCCACGTGCGAAACACTTGAAGATACAAGTTGATTTTCAGTCCATCAAAGCATATTTGTGCCTCACGTAATAACAGTGGAAGTGACTTTTTCATTACTTTATGGAGCAGAACAAACAGTAGATGCAGTCATTTGCATAAAATGATGAGAGTAGCTCCATGCAGAACAGGAAAACTCACATTAATATAATAAGAGCTACTGCTGGGCCCACACCAGAGGTTACAGATGTGTTTTAGGAGCTGTCGACAGCATTTATTCTAGGTTATGTGATTTACAGTATTTGTCTACAAATGTAAATCGGGATAATTATCTTTCTTGCCGTCACAGAAGAACCCAGAATAGGTGATTAATAATAATTAATTACACAAGTTGGGGAGCCATTAAAAGAACTTGGACAAAGCCCTTACTCTCATTACGTCTGAAAGGTGTTCTGGCTGTTTAACATTAACATTAAACTATTTAAGGAAACTGCCTTTTCAGAAAATCATTCATCAATAGATTTTTTTTTTTTTGGCCACAGTTAACTTTAAGCAACACAGAACACTAACAACCCCGAGCATAAAAACAAGCTGTTAGATATACTCATAGCACAGACAGGAAGTACACAAAAGTCAATGGCAGTCAATGAGATTTCAGGATATCACATTCCTCAAATCAGATAGCCACTCTTGTGTCAACACACTACAGAAGCTCCTCCCTGTTGCCCTGGGAGGATAGGATTCACAGCATCCAGCAATTATCTGTAATGTGGGAGAAAAATCAATGTGCCCATGGAAAGCTTGCTAAGGTCACCAAGTCGACGCTGTCGCTTGAATCAGAAGCGCTGTGTTGCTGCAGGCTGGGCTCCAAGCCTCCCGGCCAGAATCTGTGAGAGCACGCATCATCTCTAATGCCATGGATTACGGTAATAATTAGCCTGACAATATGGAAGATAATTGGTTTTTGCGTGTGATCACGGTAGAATGGAAAATTATCACAGATTGCAGTCATCTATTTATACTCATGAAAATATCTCTTTAAATAAAAGTCCTTTCACAGTCAGCTCACTTAATTCTGCTGCCCTTTGTTTTAAAGCAAGTATTTCCATATTAAACTGCATTTTTATACATTTCAGAATTAGCATTTAGTTATATAGTTTAGTTTTCAGCCCCAAATAAAATATATATGTTTTAATAACTGCATTAGGACATCAATATTTTGAACTTTAATTTTGAAAACAAATCGTTCTCAATAATCGGTAATCGTTGTAATAAGTTTGATTTCAAGGAAGGTAAAGCACGATCAAATGGGGGACGTATTTCAACCATAAATCATTTGAATTGCTCATCTTTGAACATCTCTTTTTTAAAATTAATTTTATAAAACAAGTGAAACAGCTTCAAACTCACCTCTGCTCCTCTTGGTTTTCGTCCAAACTGCCACCACCACAAATTTCATTTTTCCCCGTGCTGTCAATTTCCATGTCTTCTTTCTCAGGTAGATACTCGCAACTGTGGCTAACTGAGTTCAAGCTCAAAGTGTGCCCTCTTTGCGGGTTACAAGATCCCGGCAGTACTGTAAGGGGAGGGGAGGCCTCCTTGAAACATTGATAGTCTGGTGTAAATTCTATTAACGGCAAGGGGATATCGAGAAGAATGAAAAATCAATAGCTTGTGGCCAGTAATGTTTGAAGGATGAGGCTGAGTGGAAAACTGAGATGGCATGGCCTCTCCCTGATGCAGAGACTGCTTCTGTAAGTGGTTAATCAAGTGCTTGTCTGACATCTAGATTGCATTTTCCTCTCACCATTACTCCCATTTTTCCCCTTCACCGTAGAGAAGACGTGCTATCGAATGCAAAAGATGGTAATCAGAGTAATAATAGCATCTTCCAATCTGATATAGATGCACTCCTCTAAAGGGAAAATAGTGCTTTGTCTTTACTTCTCAGTTTTCAAAAGACAAATGCATTGTGTTTCAATTCCGATGCCAAAGGCATCAACACTCGGGTTGCATACACACGAGCACATGTGTGAATCTCAAAGTGTACAGTCTCCTGGAAATGATGGGGTGTCTGTGATGAGTCACTGAGTTAAAATTTTGGATCTCTGCTGTGTTAAAGTGAACCCTACCATTTTGTTGCAACCTTAAATAAAGAGAACGAGATAGGGAGCACTATATAATAGAGCTGAAAATAAAATCTCCTGCAGAGCTACAATTTGGGGTGAAATCCTGCAATTTCTTTGTAGTTTGTTAGCATTATATTTCAGTATCCTCCTGCTGCTGCCTGAGAAATAGATACCCTGAACAGGTAAAATGAGTTTAAAAGGGTGTAATGTCACTCCCTTTTGGTGACCCCCGAGGACAAATCCTCCCTTTAATGTGTGTTATTAAAGGTTCATAACACTAGAAGTCGAAGGCTGCTTGCTTTAAATCTGCGCTCGACAGTGCACCAGCACAGACAAGTGTCAAAAATGAGGCACTGCATTAAGCTACGCTAAGCTAACAATACTATGTTCTGTCACGTACAGCTTCTCTCAAAATGCACTTTTAACAGGATGTTATGTAGAGAGTTCATCAAACACTCACTTTGAGTAGAACTTGTCTCTGGCTCGTTGTGTGGCAGCTTCACATGAGTTTGACTTCAAGAGCTTCTGGTATATTTAATTTTAAAATGGTTACAATAAGACTTGAGATAAATAAAGAGCTCTGTTTTTATCATGTTTCCACATATTTCAGCTTTCATTTAAAAATGAAAAGAATCCAATTTAAAATGATGCCAGTGGTAACAACCTGTTTTATGCCACCTGTTTAGTTTATTAGACAAGTGTTGATTTAAAATTTATTATGACTAATTTGCATAATTCATGTATTACATCATTTGTGTGATGGCAATTCTAACAGCTGGTATTTTGTCAAGCAAGGCAAAACATAAATCCCCAAAAATGTGCTCAATCAATGCATCTGTCACATAAAGTATAGTGGACACCATAATTCAAACCCTGCATAGGCAGAATGTGCAGCTATTATAATGGGTTTATTGTATTGCACAGCACTGAGTTTCTACATCCTGAGTCTTTAATCGTAATTTGGGTTTGAATATGAGATCATCATATTGTGCCACTTCAGTGTAACATACACCGACATGATAAGGACTTTGAAGTGGCTACATGACCTGATTTTGAGGCCCTGTGTTGAAGTGATCAACGGTGTCAAACTCTCGGTTTAGTGAGGGTTGATTATAAGTATACTTACATCATGTGTAATAGTCATTCAAACGACCTGCAGCAAATCTGCATCTATTCCAGCAGATTGTATTTTAATTCTGTTCAGAACTTTGTAACTTTGTTAAGAAAATTGCTACATAAATAAAAAAGCTCTGGGTTATATAAACACGGAGCACAGAGAGGGGTGAAACGAGGGTTAATGAGAGCGCAGCAGCTCATTTTTACTCAGGTGGGAGGTTAATCTGCTCAACCCATATAAATTCTCCAAATTAATAATTAGCACCACACATCATGTCTTGACTCATAACAGTCAAACTGCATGTGCTACTGCCACCTAGTGGCCCACTGTGTGGTGTTCTGTCACCTCTGGCTCTGCTGACTCATACAATCCTACACATCTTTTCAGCTGTAAACAAAGCT
>NW_007577787.1:754807-764788 GCF_000690725.1 Stegastes partitus
TATAACACTGTGGTAATGATATTCTCATCGCAGGTCTGAGAAGTCTGTACAAGAGAATGTAAATGCTAGAACAGAGCCTTGTTTTGCTTGTATTTAATATCCCCCTCAAAAATCTAATGGCACCGGAGAACTAACCTCATAAATCACAAGGAAAAATTACCTCCCACATGCATCCCCAGAAACCTGCATGGTTCCATTGAGGCAGCAGCACTAACAGCATCCCTGCCAGCAGGCTGCACATTGTACTGCTCGTTATAGTCCCTCTGTATAATTCTGCACTGCACTGTTCCACTGATCAAAAGACTAATCCTCATTTATGTTCCAAAACATGAATTTGATTAAAGAAAAAGAAAAAAAGCTTTCTGTTTTAAGCATGAATCTGTACAGTCGTCCTCAAATATATTCACACTCTTCCATTAAAGAAAAGGCAAAATTCACAAAAGTCACTCAAACAACTAGAAATTGAAAAAAGTAATAATAAATAAAAATTTGCTAAATTATAGTTTGGTGAAATATGACATTGCTTTTGAATTGTGGTGGAAAAGAATAATAATTTAAAAAAACTGTCCCTAACAAATTAGAGCACTTTGCTGATGAGCAATGGGCCAAAATCAAAATCCCTGTCAACAAGTGCAGAAGTCTGATTGAGAGTTACAGAAAACACTTGATTGCAGTGATTGTCTCAAAGGGTTGTTCAACTAAATATTAGTTTATAGGTCCCATCATGCTTGTTTTTTTTGTTTTTTTTTAATTTTTCCATTGAACCACAATTCAAAAGCAATGTCATGATTTTCATTAAATTTTTATTTATCATTACTTTTGTCAATTTCAACTTATTTCAGTGACAGCTGTGTTTTTTTCCCCTTCTTTAATGGGAGGGTATGAATACATTTGAGGATGACTGTATTTCTAAAAAAAAAAAACAAAACAAAAAATCTCTAAGCCTCACATGTAGCACCTTCCTGAACCCGGCATTTACTCTGACATCCTTTACGAGGTTAGGGGATGTAAGCTGCACCTAACCCTCTGAGAAATGATATAACGGGAAGTGTGATGAGAATCTCTTACTCCAAACCTCGCCACCACCAAATAAGTGGATCAAACGCGAAGCCGCCCTCTTATCACCACTTCCCTTGTCTGTTTGGTGGACTGTGGTATCTGATGAATCCTTATCGTGGCCATACAGTGCTGGTTCTCATGTCATGTTATCACACAGGTCCCTTCCCCAGGGCTCCCACAGGAAGGCTCTGTTCCGAGGGCGCTGCATGCCATGTATCTCAACTGCCTTATGGTGAAGTGTGGAGGAGGGGGGGGAATAAAAATTGCAGGGTGAGAGCCGTAAATTTGGGCAAGGTCTGTCCCAGAAGACTTATTACATTTGAGAGGCAAACGGGAAGGACTAAAAGGGTAATTTTGGTAGTTTTACTTGAAGTTTGTTGTGTGTTTTCTGGGTATAAAAGGGCTTCTCTAGAAATCCAGACACTGGGTGGAACTATTTATAGAAATGTTGAGCTTTACATCAAGTATTTATTAACAGGGCTTAAATTTTATGTAATAAGTTTTGTTCTAAATCATTATCAATCAATTACAGAGACTAGGATAATTACATGTGATATTTAGATGTAAAATCTCTGGAATGTCTCATCATTTTTGTGTGATATTGATGAACAACAACATAAACATAGGCTATAAGTTTATAAGAATGTCTCACTAGAGGGTCATTTTTTTCCCCATTGAATTGCACTGGTCACATCTGAAGGCTTTAGCCCACTGTGTTTACCCTGCTGGTGTTCATTGCAATTAATCCTTTTCTAGTTTAACAGCAGGAACCAGCTTTAAGTGAGTCATACCCACGCATAAATTAAAATGCCTGGGTGTATTGTTTATTTTGGTGCTTTGGGGAAATTAACCCACACTTCTTTAAATCGTTATTAAAATGATGAAAGCAGGAAGTACTGAGTCAGAGAGTTGGGAAGTGGAGAAAAAGGAGGAGGAGGAGGTGAAGGAGGAGGAGGAGGAGGTGACCAGAGAGTACAGGCGCGTATTTCATAATAGCGAGCATGGTGACGCGCCTGGGATTTGGTGCTGCTGTGGAGCCGTGCGTCTTTTACGCGTTGGTTTGGATTTGTAGCAGAGATATGTTTTAACACTTCTTTTTTTCTTTTTTAATCCACGAACTGAGTTGCTAAATGAAATATGTCCGCTCAAGGATTGCTAAGCAGTGTTTTCTCATGCTCGCTAAGTCCCAAAAGTATTTCCAAGCGGAGGCTGAGGCAGACCAGGAGCTTGGACTCGGCGTTGATGCGGCATTACGGTACCGAAGCGGAGGAGAGCTTGTTTAAGGTCAGTGACCCTGTTGTCGGATGTGATTGTCTGAAATGCCAAACAGCACAAACTTTTGTCGGCGTGTTTCCTTCACTGTTAAAGGTGTTAGACGATCAGATTTGTGGGCGTTGTGATGATGAGATTTCTGCGGTTGCAACTTTACCCAAAACTTCCCTGAGCGTCACTTTTTACATTTGTTTATTTTTTATTATGCATTTTCATACAAGAAATATTGTGTACAAGAAGTAAAGTGGAGCTTTTGTTCTTTTTTTGTGCCTTGTACATGTTTCCAAATTCAGGAAGTGGCTGGAATCCATTTAAAGTCTTTGTTTTTCATTAATCTGAAATAAAACAGGGATTTTTGCTTCTTGCACATGAGCCACACTGCTTTTGGCGTGAGAAAAAGTAAATAAATCTGAAGGAAATCGAGGCTTTTTAGTGTTGCAACATCAGCAAGTGTGACTAACAGGACAGCTCTGCGGTACGTGTGGACCTTTGATGCAATTTTCAGGCAACGTCAGACAATAAAAGTGACTCAAGTCTTTGTTTTTTGTGACAAATCCATGTCAGTGGACGCCTTTGCTTTGACTAACTTGCTGGAGGAGGTGTGACAGCATGGAAAATCTCATAAAGAAAACAAAAAGAAGCTTATTTTATGGCATCATAGGAGAAATTTCAAGGTGGACTTCTGGGAAAAGTGAAGAAAATTCTGGTATCATTTCATTTTAAGTATGTCAGATAGCAATATTGTGAAATGAGCTTTTCAGATTCATGCATTGTGAATCTGTTGGTATTCCTGTAAGGCCATTAGTCTTGAGAAACAACTTTTTTTTTTCTAACTTGAGCTGAGGAAAACAATGTATTATTATTCTAAACTGATTTATGCACTCATTAGTTTCACAGATTAATACAATGCCGTCTGTATTTGTTCCTGTTCAACACTTTGGAACTTTGTAAAGAAAAGTGCGACATAAATTAACTTTATTATGATTGTTCCACTACACAATCTGCACAGGTAAAACACAGTGACATTTCTGTTACAGTAGAACAAATCACTGAATATTAGTTCCTGAGACTGAGTCAGTCTGCACTGTTGTGCTCAAATTGGTCCTCATGGTAACACTGTTTACGGAGTATAATGGAAATGTATTACAGACGTGACATTATAATAGGCTTGTAATAAATGCCAAGTATCTGTTCTCTCTTGAAGTCATCAACGAGGACCCAGATCCTGCAGCCAGAACCCTTAGAAATGTATTCGGTAAATTCGAATAAAGCTGATTAATATGTGAGACAACTATGTGTCACGCAGGATCTTTAATGTGATTTATGATGTTGGGGAGCCAGCGTGTGCTAACATGAGCCTGGTTATTTTTTTGCCAAGAATTGTTAAGCTGGAAAGTCTTACCTCCGTTGCAAGATAACAGCCTCAGACTTTATGTGGAACTGTAGCTGTTATATATATATTCTCATTAGTCACTGATTTGTCTTCTACTTTCACTAAGACCTGTAGGGATATTTTAAGACTATATAGCTGTGCTGTTTTTTTTTTTACAGTTAAAATATAACACTAAGAAGAAATCTAGTCATTTAGCTGAAATCTGAGTTGTGGGATCCTTCCTGGAGACTCACATGACGTTGTCAGCTTACAGTCACAGTATGTAAGTGCCTCACTGTATGCAAACTTCAATGCAAGCCAGCAATCAAAGCTGCATTTTCTGGGGCACCGTGATAGCTCACCTGGTTGAGCTGGTGTCCCGTGAACAGGGGCTAAAGTCCCTGACGCAGTGGTAGTGAGTTTGAGTCCGGCTCATGACCCTTTGCTGCAGATTCTTCTCCCCCACTTTCCTGTCTCTCTCTTCACTATCAAATAAAGGCAAAAAACAAAAGACCAAAAAAATAACTTCAAAAAAACATTTTCTGGCTGTGCAAACATTTGACCAGTGGTTCATTCAGGGACAACAGTATCCAAGAGACCATTGCAACAACATTAGTGTAGTCAGGTTTACAGCATTTTCCCTTTTCCACAAAGCGCTGCTGCACCTCCGCCCAATAACAGCTCCAGCTTTGTAAGATTCCCCTTTCGTGAGATGTGCTTTGTACCTCAAACTGTCCAGGCCTCTTGTAAAACTGACTGTATTTAGTTTGCTGAATGCCATCCAATGAAATTTATTTAAGACTAAATCACAAAGGCCAGGCTTGCTAATGATTAGTCTGCAGCCAATGAAAATACGTCATTGCAATGTGTCATATTCGATGTATCCTAATTCAGGTGTGCAGTCTCGCCTGCGGTGCTTTCTTTAATGCTTGTGATGTTCAAATGATCGTAACTTATTGCAGCATGATCCTAACACAAGAACACAAACCTTCCCTTGATTTAAATAAAAGTGTCAGAATGGCATTATTGATCTACATGAGAAATGACCTTCTGTGTTCAATAGGTGGACTATTGTTGTTGTGCTTTATTAGCGGCGTACTCACTCAGGATCTCTGCAGTCTGAGCTGAGACGGAAAGCAGAGACATCTGGTTTACATGAAGAAAGCTTCAACTCTTATTTCTCACAGTGCAGCAGCATGACCTGATCCTTGGCTACAGTCCCTCAGGCACATATTTCTTCCCACAAGAGACTGTCCGTTTACATGGCATGGGGCTGAATCTGCTGGCTTGCAACTGCAGCGACGTGACATCAGGTTTACGTCCCATGAATGGAAAACACACAGAGGGATAGTTGTGAATGCAAGCGTCGAATCGCTGTTTAACATCTATTCTGACTTTTAGCTACCTTTGTGTGGTTACATAACGGACAGATATGATCTCCTTAGTGCAACTCAGAGGGTACTCTCAGGCTAAATACGTAGCAAGACACTTGCACTGCATAACCAAATTTAGTTCATAGTTTGGCTGTGAGAATACAGTAAGATAGTGGTGGCACAATAGGGTGTAAAATTAGTTATGTTGGGGCTTTCAAGGTGCCAGATAAGCTGATAGAAGAGAGGTGTATGAATCATTTTGGCTTTGGCTATTACATAATTAAAGTTTTTTTACTCTGTGGAGTATACTCAAACATGAACATGCTGTCCTTACATATAAGAACAACATGTTCACTGTTGAGCATTTGGAGGGCAAAAATGCAACAACACTGAGAGGAGACTGAGCTGTGTTATGAAATCAGATCATTTCAGTTAAAAGTTTTAAACAGGCTTTAAAGGCAGCATTAACAATATGTACATTTCAGTTATAGCTTATGTATTCACCCAGGAATCTACAACACCTTGACGTGCATTGATCTCATGTCTACATCTTCCCGGCGTACTGCGCTGTAGCTCTGATCTTGAGGTTTTCTGACAGTAGGCATGACCGCCCTACTTCAAGGCAAATGCTGTTTAATACGACCGCGGTGGATCTTTTCATTGGTTACAGTCATGTTTAAGATTTGTTTAAGTGGATTTTGCTTTTCATTTTGGGCTGTTATTAGACTGGCCTCTGGTTATGACTTTGTGAGATATTGGAAAATGTTTCATTCTAGTTGAATCCTGGATGTAAAAACCTAACTTAATAAAGTAATTCAGTGCCTTTGCCTTTTTCTGCATTCTGCTTTAATATCGTCTAAAGGAAATCTTGTCTGTAGAAGATGATGATTTTGAAAGGACCCCCAAGCGGCGTCTATTGTAATCTTCGTTCACTTGATATAATGCTCAAGGCTTTACAGGAATACTTTAGTATGACGCTCTAAAAAAAAAAAAAAGAAGTTGATTAGATATACAGCTATGAAATATATCTTCACTCACTGAGGTTTCTCTTAGGGACTCGGTAAATTGCAGAAACTTATAAAGCCTTTAGAGGGAGCCGTTCATCATAATGTTGTAGTAATGTAGTGACGAAATGAGGGCATAAATCACTGGAGCAAAGATTAAGAGTTGATAGGACACAGTATCCAAAGATGTGTGCTCTCAGCTTGTGCTAAAATTGGAAGTTTTTTTGCTAAATGTACACAGTTCCCAAATTATTCATGGTTGCGCTCCATTTGTAACATTGCACATCCATGAGATCATTAGTTTGTGTTGTTTGCTCAAGGAGTGTTGTCACTGGGACACATATTTCAAATGTCAGTTTAATCTTTACTCTCATTCCCTATATGCCAAGCTGGAGGAGGCCGAGTTTATAGAGCAGTGGAATAAATGATTGTGGAGCATTTATTACCTGCATTTTCTCGGAGGATCGCGATCGTTCTTAACGTATGCAGGCCTTTGTCAGTTCTTTGCTCATTTCGCGTCATTACAGCCTCATTTCACATGCTAGTAAGCAAAGCTGCGAGCATAATTCGTGAATGGAAGCATCTGAGACATTAAATTTCAAAATGAGATCACGATGTGCCGCAAAACACATCTGAATGCTCTCTTGTTGGAATAATTTGATGCAGAGAAAGAGAAGTTTGAGAGTACTGAGCAGCTGGAGTGTTTAGGTAAAGTGCCATCTGCATTCCTCTGAGCACCGTGGAGGAGAGATGGCCTGGAGGAGAATGAGCTTGCAGGAAACTGAAAAGTGCTCTCCTGGATCTCACCAAAGGGGATTAAGTTTGTGAAATGCAAGAGGAAACAAACTGAAGTCTAGCTTATTTTCAGAAAGATTGAGAGACTCATTAAATCTAGCGGTGCTTCCTCCTCTGTTACTTTATTCTCAGTAATAATGAAGCTGAAAAAGTGACACTAGTGCTACAAGATAGACTCCAATTAAAGTTTATAAAGGCAGATAATAACACAAATATTTTTAACTGTGACTCACAAATGAGTTTGAGGTGTCTCACCGAAATATATTGTCTAATATTGCGCTCTCAGTTCAGACCGCCGTGAAACTAAACCCCCTCCCTTGGAACACGTGGTAGTAAATGTATCACTGACTATAGACATGTTTCAAAAGAGCGAGTGAATTCCAAACAGTGGACATGTCGGACTTAATTAGTATCTTGAATGCTTTTGTGAAGCGATGAGTTCGAGGAGACCCTCACACCGTGGCTGTGCGAAAATGGAAGTGATATTTTTTGTCTAATTGTAGTCGGCAGAATGAATATTTAATCCTATCTGCATACTGATGCAGCTGTTGGTCTGTTCACAATATGATATGACAATATGATATTTGTCAGCAGCTGCTGCGCACAAAGCCTTTGAATGCATTCTTGCTATTTATTAAAATGAGTGAAAATGTAATAAAGGACGCCTGTGGATTTTTGATTTCTAGATTTTGTTTAATTATGTGTTCGCTTCAGTATGGAGACCGCGCAAGTTAATTTGGCATATACGCTAAATGGATGTTTTCCTGACAGCAGGACACAATGATCATCAGCTACCTGAGTTTAAATGTGTAAAACATCAAGCTGCTAATATACTGATAATAAGGTAAACTGTATGTCACTCAGCTATTCCACAGACCGCATTGTAGAGAGTTTTGTGTTGTGTTTTGTTTTGTCTGTCTGGCACGCTGCCTCCTGTTCATCATCCCCCTGCATAGCAATAAGAAACCTCATTTCTAGAAAATCACACAAGCCTCAGTGTGCTTTCCAAGATAATAATACATTTTACAGCAAGTAGCCCAAAAAACAGTGTAAAACAAGAAGCAAAAACCGAAGTCGTATGAATCCAGGACAAAAGAATGCCAAGACTTTGCATTTTTCAAGCTTTACTATCAATGCTAATAATTCAGCTGTGGGCAAGTGAAAACAGATTCAGGTTTTAAGCTTTGATTTATTCAGGATTTTGTGGAAAAAGTAAATGGACCCTTTGGAATTAATATCCGTCTAGAATACTAAATTGTTGAAGCCTCTAAGTTACACTCACAAACAAACACAAACATTTTGCTATTCACAGGAAGCATCTCCTAATTTGAGTCGTGCTTTGTTAAAAGAGAACACTTAGCATCAAACTGTTGATTTGCATAAAGATGAAAAGAGTTAGAACATATTCTGAAAGAGTTCAGATATTCATCATATCATAGTTAGACAGATTGTCTGTAAGTGGAGACAATTTAGCTCTGTAGCTGTTCGTGGTGGGTGTCCAGCTAAGATGACTCCAAAGGCACAACGCTGCATGTTCAATGAGGTAAAAAAAAGAAGCCCCAAGTAACAGCTAAAGGCTTAAAGGAATTATTGGAGCTGCTTAACAGCTCTGTTCGTGGCTGTACCACGTGCAAATTATTGAACAGACATGGTGTTTGGGTTTAATTGTTCAGGAGGAACATGCAGCACTACGTATAGCATCAAAAGGGCATTTGGAAAGGTGAAGTGTGATCGAGGGAGCATCATGATTTGGAGTGCTTTGATGCCTCTGTGCCAGGGCAGCTCTTCATTACTGAGGAGAAAATACATTTCCAAGTTTATTGAGGTATTTTTGAGGATAGCGTCAGGGCGGCTTTCTGCCAGCTGAAGCTCAGGCCACAAACGATTATAATTGTTTACGTTATTAGCTTAAGCACATTGTGTTTGTCTACACTTGTTACTTCGACGGAGATCAGATCTCATTTAATGACCAATTAAAGCATTCCGAGCGGTTCACATAGTTTTTCTCATCACTGTAGTTGCTGGCACTTCTGTCTGACTACCGGGATCCGTCTACAAGGGTGTTTTCCTTTCATTTGCCCTATTAGACCGCTTCTCCGGACTGCAGGCGGTAGACTGTGCCAGACACCGTCATGTAGCACCTGTCAGTGTGAACAACTTTCACCTTTAAAACTTTTATAGACCTTTTTCCCAGTGTCAGCTTTGCCCTATCGTACAGTAGTAGAAAAAGAACATTAGTGTTCCTAATAACACTAATGATGCCCATGTTCTAGTCTAGAGACCCAGCAGGCTGTGACAGGGAGCCTGCATGTACTGTACCAAGACCCTGAAACTAAAGCACTTACATAGAGATTAACTATTTTATTATTTACATCTGGACTTATTTTCTACAGTTTCATGTAAAAACGTCCATCAAGAAAGATGGTGTATTGGTACTTTTGGCATTTACTAGGCCACTTTACATTGTCTTTGATAAGGCCAATTAGGTCAACATCATTTACTCGTACCTCAAACCCAAAGGTGACAGGCTTTTTGATCAGGCTCTGGACCAGTCCCCTGCTCCACATTAAATCCTATCCCACCATTGGCAATTTAAAATCACAATTATAGACTCACTTTTTTTTTTCTCCATTGCTTTTAGTTCCTCCTGAAGGTGCCCCAGCCATGCCCACTCTTTTTATCGACCTGCTGTTGTATTGATCGGTTGCCAGATTTTACTCGGCTTTCTCCTTTACTCTTTTGCTTTTATAGTTCCACCTGTTCTACCTTGGCTACTCTGTTCAAATGACTGTCTTCACTTGTGTTTACCCTTGTCACTTCCTCCATGCATTTATATGCACGATTGCCCATTATTAACTTTGTGTCATCTCTCTGTTGTGTTTTGCCCTCTCTGTTCTCTCTCCTTGTACCTCTCTGCTGGTATTTCTGGATCTGTGTGGCGATGGTTTCCACCAACATGTCCAGTGTTTACATTCTCTTGTTTGCCGTCTGTTTCTCTGTGCTATTACTTTTCACTTTAGCCTCACCCCAACCAGTTCTGCTGGAGGTCTCTTCAGATTAAAAGGGAGCTCTTCCTTTCCACTGTCGAGAATTATTAGTATTGTAG
>NW_007577787.1:765211-776673 GCF_000690725.1 Stegastes partitus
CTGTAAGCGGGGTAATGTTTACACTTGCTTGGTAAATTCGCTATTCCCACCTTATTCCTCTACTGGAAAGCACTGCTGTTGTTTTAAATGTACTATGTAGATAACGGTGACATGGGAGGACTTTGGTAATGGCTTTTGTTTTTTGTTTTTTTAAACTGGTAAGCAAAAACTGACAGTTCTGTACTGACAATTACAAGCGGACACAGTGTCTATGCAGATATAGACTTATCTGCATTTATCTTCCTGCTGAATTTAGCTCCTATTTGTTCACCTATTGTAGCCTTGCTAGCTAACTTATAACCAAACTAACTGATAAAGACTGACAAAAATGTAACAAACAACCACTGGCCAAACTAAAAGTTCGCCTGTTGTGTGCAGCTGGCTAAATATTACAGCTCTACAGCTCAAATTGATTGTTATTTAGCTTGCTAACATCTTCAGTTTGTTCACTTTTGGTTGGCAGTTTCGCGGCGCTTATTGGTCTCCATAGCAACAATCGCTGAGGCTCTTGGGTATTGTAGTACACAGAGTGATACGCGCTAATCACAGTAATTAAACCCTCCGATCTGACAGTATCTGTACCGCTGCGATGCTCCCAGCGGAGAAACTGTCTCTTTGACGCTACTGTGTGTAATAAGCACCTACATTTATATTCCTCTGCGCCTCCCCGGTGGGTTTGTTTTGTTAACTCGCCGACGAGCACCGACCCCTCCCGTCAACCCCTCCCTGTAAAGCGCTAATGTTATTCATGGGGATTGAGGCTGATGTAAATCAACTCGTTCCACTTTCCAGACCGCGTAACGAGTCTATCAACACCTGCGTTATCTGCAGAACATGTGGGTTGTATTCATGTGGGGCGATCGTGTGAACTCCGCTAGTTTAAGAGTTTGAGAGGTGGCTTGTGCTCCGTGGAGATCTAATGGGGGATCCGCTCCTGGAGAGAAGCACTTGTGTTGTGAGTAGCTGCTGCTGTTGGTTTGTGGCAGAAACTTTGCTTTTTGAAGGTGTCTCAGGATCACAAATAGTTGTCACATGTGGATGAAATGATTACAGGGGAGTAGGGATATAATGAAGTTAATTCACAAAAGTTAGTAAAGTTTTGAAAAGTCTTAAATTAGAGTTTTTATAACTTGTTATTTTATTGAAATCTACCAAATCTTTCTCTATGTTCATCCACACTGATATTTCAGCTCATGCACCTGCTTTTTCCACTCTCAGTATGCAGTTGTGGAAAGTAATTAAGTATATTTACTCAAGTACTGTGCCCAAGTTAAAATTTGAGTATTATCATTTGAAGATCAGAAACTTTATTAATCCCAAATGAAATTCTTTTGCAAGATACTGCTCAGAAAACGAAACTATATAAAATGAGAAATACAGCACTGGCAATATAATATATATTATTACTACAATATATAATAATGGAAATTATTCTGAGGTTGTAAAGTTATATTACTCATAATAATGACGCTGCTTTATACTTTCATTCGACTACATTTCAGGGGGTAAATATTACTTTCTGCTCCTCTATAGTTATTTTACAGCATTACTTTTTTGTAAGAAGATGACTAATGGAACAAGTTTTCCAATTTTTTTGTCCTCTGACGTAGTTGGGATCGCAGTTCAGATGAGTTGTTAACAGCTCAAACCAATAATGTTTTCCTCCCCTCCTAAACGTCTCACATGGATTCATTTCAGGAAATGTTGAAATTATCCAATTAGAGAAAAAGTCAGAAAACTGAAAACAGATTTGTGTATCAGAACTTTTTTCCCCCCTCAAGTTGTGAAACATAACTGTGTACGAAGTAGTTCAAATCAGCTCCACCTGCCGCAGCGTCAACGGGAACATGCTGTTTCTAAATTGAAACTCAAGTAGTAATAATCTAATGACGTCAGCAGGACCAAAATAGGACTCTTGCTTTAATACATTAACTACATTTTAATGCTAATGCACTTTTACTTTCTTCTTCATGCAGGGCTTTTACCTGTAATGGAGCGATTTTGCATCGCTATAATGGTACTTAAGTCGAGGATTTAAATACGTCTTCTTCAACTAACAGCATGCGTCAACATTAGTATCTTATTATGAGCTCAGTCCTTCAAGGACTTTTAGTATTTTTGCCCTTTGTTTAATGACACTGCCAGTGAATGCAGTTTATTTAAAACCGAATGCAGAATTCACTTTGGGACTCTAAGGCAAATAGTGTGGACGGAGTACAAGGGCTCTTGTGGAAAAGCCTTCCTGTAATGCCCCATTGAATGGCTTCCTGAGCGCTGAGGAATATTCATCACCTCACTGGACCCCGCTCAAGTGTGCTTGATTAGTGTAATCTGAGCTTTCAATCTAGCTATATTGTATGAACTACCTTGCACGTTTCCTTTCATTGTATTCTAGGAAGCGCTATTGTGTTTCAGCAAAGCTTTGAATTAAAATTAGGTTACTGCTCGACCAAGTGCACCTGTATTCAAGTGCTGCAACAGGAGAGGGGTGTAGATGAATTATCAGTTCAACTGGAGTGCATGTTTGGCTGTTGCTATTGTAGCAACATTATGCAAATATGTGATTAAAACGGACATTTTTACCTTAAAACTCAACAGATCTTTAATATTGGTGTCGGGTTTGACAAGAATTTTTTTGTCTATATTTCACTGTGGTTCGACAAATCTGCTATTTTCACTCTAAGAATAAACTGAAGCAGTAACTTCATCCAGCTTTGACAGTGACTGCTTCTGTAACAACTGGGAACAGCTGTCTGGCTCTGACTTCCATCCGCTGTGACAAATTTGAAAAAAAAAATATATATATATATAAAAGGTTGTTAGAAAAAGGATTGTGCCTGTCAAAAACGTAATCCTCGCAATCCATTCATAGTCTGAAGAAATATTGAGTTGAAACTGCACTCAATTGATATGACATGCCTGGACATGACACACTTAAACCCTATTATTATGTGAAAGCTAAAGGGATATTGCATCAAAAACCCAATACTCGGAATTCCACAAGGAGCGTAATTGGCTATTATTTGAAGTCGTCACTTCGCTGCCGGACGGGAACTGTGGGAATAACCCAGCTCTTCCTCGCATCAGATACGGAGAAAGTTTCCACTCCACGATAGTCACACAGGAAGAATGTCTGAACAAAATGAGTAGATAACGTGACTCACTCGCTGCACATCATTTCTCATAGTTGCTACACAAAGAGTGGCACTTAAAACGCCGCCACTTGTTTCTGTCAACCCCAGGTACATATGTGACCTTGTCGTCTGTTGCCATTCAGAAAATACATAAAGGACAACGGCATGCAGCGGTGACATACTTATACTGTGTTTAGTTCTCCATCTGCCAAACCTGCACCAGTTTCTGTCACTGTTTATTATAAAAGTACTAAACATAAGTGTGCAGAAAAGCCTTGTAAAGTGTAGACAGCTAACATGCAACACATCAGCCTCGGTAGCAGATAATTGGCCGTTAGCTGGAGTACTATTAAGTATTCAACAATTCAGAAAGGCTGCCAACCTCTTTCCAAGCCCGTAGTGTGTTATTGCTTATTGGTAAAAAAAAAAATAAAAAAAATACGAATGTGTCTTGCAAAAATGTTCCCCGCTGTAGTTGTAGCTGCCAAATTGCTTCCTGCCTTCTTTTGTCTTACTTAATGTGATGATAAATTGAGGATCTTTAGTTTCAGACTGTTGAACAGACAAAACAAGTGGCTTGATATAATGAAAAGTGCACAAAAGTGTGGATTTTTTTGACATTTTATACGCCCAATGATTTATATTATGCTTTCTTTTTCTGACAGAAAAACTATTATGCTTGTCAAATGATCATTTTAGTAATTCTTTAAGGAAAAACATTTTCAGTTTCAGTTTCTTGGATGAAAAGATTTGCCTCTTTCCTTGTCATATATCACTGTAAGTTAAATATCTTGTATTCTGGACTTTTAGTCAAACAAAACAAGATATTTAACATTTCCTATTAGAAAGTTGTACTTTTAACACTTCATAGAGTAAGTGATTAATTAATGAATCTGAAAAAAATGTGCAGATTGGTTGATATTTATTGTAATTTTAGTTGCCGCCATACAATTCTTGATCAGTTTATTAGGAAATCATCATCAGATATATCAGTTTGACCTTATAGTTGATTGAAATGTAGTCTATCTATCTATCTATCTATCTATCTATCTATCTATCTATCTATCTATCTATCTATCTATCTATCTATCTATCTATATATCTAGCGTCATACATAGTGCACAGAATATAGTAAACGAAAAACTACTCAATGTTTGATGTGACCAATGTTTGCCCCTAAAAGATTCTCACTTCTCCTCGATGCATTTGTGCAGTTTTTTTGAAGGTACTTAGATTGATCGAGCGTCAAGCCTCAGTTTGCTTCCGTCACTAAATTGCTTCCGTCTCTTCGTATAATCCCAGACTGCCTTGACGATGTCGGGGTCAAGACTCTTCTGTTCTACTTGTGACTGAAGATAGTTTTTGTGACTTTTGCTGTATGCCTGTGGTCAGTATCACGCTGGAGAATGAACCTTCAGATGCCTCCCAGACGACACTGCATGATGTAAAAAAGAAAAAAATGTCTAAAATTTGTGCAGTGTGTTTATACTACACTTTATTGTATTGTATGAGTACTAGAGAATAGTATGCTACTTGAGCACAGCCCTAATTCTCATTTAATGGGAGTGAGGCACTTTACTGTAAGCCTTATCCTGATAATGAGTTACTAAGCCTCTTTGGAACATGGCTCATATGATTGGCTTGACTGTACTGGATCAAAGCACTGTAATCTCCAGCATGGAGATGCTCAAAGGTTGAGGATTTCAGATCAGATTATTTGCCCCGTCATTACTATAGTACTGAACCTTCAGAATGTTATTAATAACATATTTCTGTGAAATGGTTTTTGATTTATTTTCACGATAGATTATTCAAAAAATCATCAGTGGAATATGGAGGAAAATTAGATGCATCATCATCCACTATTAAGGAGAGGAGGGATAGAATTAAGATGACGCAGGGCTTATGATGTGTGTGTGCATTATTAATAATCTTTATGCTACTTGTAAAGAAGGATAATCTTAACAATCGGTATTCTGATTCACTATTTGTGGTACAACAACTGGTTCAAATCAGCTTTGTGCAAAATACTTTTAAAAAATGTGTCTCACTGGGACATAAGTTCAACCAGAGGATATCACTAATGTCAGCATGTCACAATACACTTGTTTCTTTTACTACAAATTCAGCATGCTAACATCAAGAAGTTCAAACTATTTGCACATAACAAACTTTTAAAGAGTAAGCTGTCAGTATCTGTCATGGGAAGCAGTTGTCCTTTTCAGCCGGCAAGTGAAGCAGAAATTTCTGTCAGTTCATGCACTCTGGAGTCACGTAGAGAGCGTGACAGGTCATGAAAGTGAAATGTGACACCAATTATGGACGTGTCTGATGTGTTTCGTGAATACCTACGTGTGTGTGTGTGTGTGTCTCCTCAGGGTGACTTCACCTGGAACAGCGTGTCAGGGCGTAGCGTTGGCCTGAAGCCCGTCCCCTTGCAAAGCCTCTCGGAGTTGGAGAGGGTGCGTCTCCGGGATGTGGCCTTCAGGCGATTACTTCGGGGTCAAGACCTGGGCTGCCACATCAGCATTCCTAAATGTATTGACATAGACACACACACACACATAACTGCACACACTTCAGCAGACATCTTCTTGTCCACTAAGTTGCTATCTTGGCAAAAGCTTGACACAGCATTTCTTATCATTCATATGCAGAACAGCAGACAGGAAAAGTCTCTCCTTCTTTGTACAGTCTTCATAAGCTCTTGCTTCTTGACTGATTTAATGAAGTTTCACCCGTAATGGGCTGAATCATCACAGTTTTCTACAGATTTCTCATCCTGATTTAACTAACATCCTTGCAGGGCTCACATTTTGAGAATGTCATTAATATAAAGTGTGTTGTCACTGTCTCCAGAAAAGGGCGTTCTCCTGTGTAAGGGTTAGGAATTAAGAGTCACTCTCCACATCATTGTTTTGACACTTTCTGCACAATCTGTCATTGTTCTTTTGAATTGTGTAACCATTTGGGAAATGAGGCTGAGAATATCAAGTGGAGCAAGCACGAACATGAGCATAATAACTAGGTTTCTTCATTTTACTGTGACTCTTTTCAGATGGCCACAAGCACAAGAAGTCACTTAGGAGGAAGCTGGATTCATTATCTAAGGAGAAGAGTAAGGACAAAGGTAATGTGGCTCAGGATATAGTCTAAATTGCAGCCATATACGATATGTTAAATTGCACCGTTTGCCATTTATTAGGCACATTTTAGTTTCCCATTACGACGCGATGTGATAGCAGTATCGAGGGAACTTCAGTGCTTTCCAGCAATTTTCGAACCAGTGAAGATAAACACAGCTATCTTTTAGGCCTGTAGGAGAGCTACTGAGTCTTGTCAGACTTTTATTCCCCTCCTGTTTCGAGCCTTGTCAGCCTCTTACAATATAAAATATACTCTTTTCTCCTTTTGGCTGAAGCTGTAGCGGCGCACTGAAGCAGTCACTCTCAGCTGTTTATACCCACGGAGCACTGAGTGATCAGAATCTTACAGTACAGAGGAAGCTGTGATCTTCAACCGCCGCGCTGCCCCGCCCGCTGCAACAATCTGGCAGGAAAGTGATGTTCTCTGTCAGACAGGCAGTCGAGGGAAATAACCAAAACAATCTTAAGTGGTGGCTCATTCGTTACAGCCTATCCTCCGGCATACCCAGCCCCCTTTTTCCTCTTTTTACCCTTTTGTTTACAAAGGCACTTGGGAAAGTATGTGCTCTCTACTCTGAATATTAAGTGTGCGCCGCGGCACCGCAGTTCTTGCCATTTCTCTTGTCATATTTATTTTGAGCAGGATTTATTTAAAAGTTCAGGTTAGAATATACTGAATGAATCTATTACAGCACAGTTTCCGACACTTTCTACAGAAAATATTCCGAAGGGTATAATAGAAAATACGCTGACATGACTGACACATCTAAAGAGTAATTCAGGATCTCTCAGTTGACTTGGAGCTAACTGTGAACTTTAAGTCTCTCTGCTCTTGCTCTTCTCCCCCAAACAGAGACTACGCCACAGGCGTTTGGCATACCGCTGTCGCATGTCATATCCAACGACCGCGTGCACAAGCTGCGGCACGATCACCCGCGGGAGGAGCACAGTGACCCCACAGAATTGATGCTATCCTTCCTTCATCTGAACTCGAGCTTCAAAAGGGTTAACAAAGAGCTTTCCAGCAGTAACTCGTCTCTGAGCTCCACTTCTGAAACCCCTAATGAGTCACCTCTGCCCAGCACACCAGACACAGCCCCGCGGACGCGCAGGAGGGTAGGCTTTCATGTCAATAAATGTGGTACATGGATGGAACACAACAGGGAAATCTGCCTGATTACACTTGCACACTGGATTTCTCTAGGAATTTGTGACCTTTTTAGATATTCTCTCTGTGGGTTGCTGCCATTTAATAACTGCAGCACATTTTATCACTCACAGTACATACTCGGCTGCTTTTCCACTCACTATATGGTTGTCACCCGTCTGCTTGACAGGGCGGGGTGTCTGTGGATTGCATCACTGACCTTGATGATAACCAGTCTCGGCTCTTGGAGGCCCTCCAGCTGTCTCTGCCAGAAGAGGCAGCTGGAAACAGGAAGAAGCACCACGATAAAAAGCTCAGCCTCAACCCTATTTACCGACAAGTGCCCAGAATAGTGGACCTTTGCTGCCAGCACCTGGAAAAATACGGTACCAAGTTCAAAAGTAAAACTACAGAAGCACAGTGCAGAGAAAATGTGCAGCATATCCCTGTGGACACTTTGTAGTAATAAACTTATGACTCATACAATTTGGATGACTTTGAGGTTGAATATTAGCCACAATATTAGCTCTCTGTCTTTGTTTAGGCCTGCAGACAGTTGGAATTTTCCGCGTTGGGAGTTCCAAGAAGAGAGTACGACAGGTAAGACCTCACCTGCTTGTCTCACCGCTGCGTATTAACGAACTGCCTCACCTGTGAGCTGCATTCACATGGTATTATTTGTCACAAAATTTCCTCCAGCTTCGTGAGGAATTCGACCAGGGATGGGAGGTGCACATGGATGAGGAGCACAGCGTCCACGATGTAGCTGCACTGCTGAAAGAATTCCTCAGAGACATGCCTGAGTCACTCCTGACCAGAGATCTGTACACAGCCTTCATCAACACAATGTGTGAGGAGCACAGACATACCGAATAAACACAATCACCTTTTTTTTGTCGTCACTGGGTGAATTCTTGTGTTAGCTTTGGATTTCTTTATAACTGACTTTAACTGGACTTCTCTTTCTGCAGTGCTGGATTATTCAGACCAAGAAAGTGCCCTCCAGCTCCTGATATATTTGCTTCCTCCCTGTAACAGCGACACGCTGCAGCGCCTCCTCTGCTTGTTGTCCACTGTGTGTGCACATGCTGAAGACAGCCTGGACAATGAGGGACAGGAGGTAAAGAAAGTGTACAAGCCCTGTTTTAATGTTTGTGTAAAAATGGGTCCAAGCAGCTCTTGCTTATTTATCAATCTAAAAAAAAAAATCATGAGACTTCTCCACACATGAGGTAGCACGAGATAAGGTGTCATTATTTCGGTCATAATTGGGTCTTCGGTTGAGATTTTGCTTCAGGATTTAACTTCCACCGACCGCGGCATGTCGCACATTTGTTAACTTGTTGATTCTGCCAGCGAGAACAAAACATATATTTAAGAAATGAGCAGCCATCAGAGAATAATGCCGCATATCTTAGATTAACTGTTTTACAAATTTAATGTGATCGTTATGAATCACAACAACTATCAGAAGGCAGTTGGGCAGATGCATGTTACATCTGCAGTCTCTAATTTGAAGAAAGCGCCGTGCCAAAACACAGCACCATTATGCATGATGATTCATTATGGTTATATTCATTAAAGGATTCACAACCAATATCACCCTGCTGCATAATAAGCACACAAACACCATCTGCAAACATTATTCTGCACTGTCCTAATTTGCTATTTATTTATTTTAAAGCACAGAACCTATGGGAAGCTGTGACATATACATTCTGCAAACACCATTTATCTCAGCACCTACATGTTTGCGTCACTCTGCACCTACCAGATAATATTATTTTACCGTACACTATAAAGCCAGCCTGGAATCTTGTTATGCACCAGTTTGTTTGGAATAGCGGGCTGTTAAATTTAAGATGGGTAATGTGATGGGCTGAGAATATAATGATTAATCGTCCTACCCACGTTTTTATATTCTCTTTCTCCCGGTGCTTTTACACAAGAAACATGGATTTAGGTGCATGTGTTTGGAAATGAACTCACTGTCCTTGTGCACATCCTGACCTTTTGCTGTTAAACCGGGGCCCATAGTCCCTTAATGTTGCAATTATCAGCTTTTTCGCTACTAATTATCACAATGGAGAGTTTTTTTTCTTTCTTCCCACGGATATAAAACGGGTTTACTCTTGGCTGTGGTCCTAGAGCATACATACTGAAACTGTGAACAAGAGGTCTGCCGAGTTTCTTTGAACAAAAGGAGGCAGAGCCAGCCTTATTGATGGTGGCAGGCCTGTGGTAGGTGCACATTCCCAGCATTTCCTGGGCACCAAGGAGGATCTGTCAACAGCAAAAGACCTGCCTTTTCATACAAATTATATGAGACTGCAAAACATTTCTTGTACCGGCAGGGGTCAAATTTGGGTAATGTCCAATTCATTAGGTGTAATCCTGGGGGGGTTGTTAGTAAAACTGCTGAAAAGATGAGGTGAAAAATGTGTGTGTTCTGTAAACTGTTAAGACATACAGATGCTCTGTTTTGTTTAGATCACAGGTAACAAGATGACGGCGCTCAATTTAGCCACCGTCTTTGGACCCAACCTCTTACACAAGCAAAAAAACTCCGACAAAGAGTTTGCAGTTGAGAGTTTTGCCCGTGCAGAGGAGAGCACGGCCATCATCGGCGTGGTCCAAAGGATGATCAATGCATATGACACGCTATTTATGGTAAGTCGGACCTCACTGCAAACTGAAAAGCATTTGGATCAGTTAAAGACAACAGAGGGTTTGATCAGACAATCTCATGGTCGAAGTCAGATTTTCCTTGAGGGGGTAAAAGAGTGTTTATGGGGAGTTCTTAAGCTCAATGGAGTGGAGGCACTTAATGAAATGTAAACATTAACTCCATCGCTTTTGAGGAGGACTAAGCTTTTATAGTCATAAGTAATTTGTTTTTCCTCTCTTGGACCTTGTAGAACTAAGATAGTCTTTTCAGCGCACAACAGATAAGAAGCCTCACACAAAGGGTCAATGAGTGTCATTCCAGCCTCACTTTTGTTTATAGACAACAGGGCAGGATCCTCATCTGCATTGTGTTTTTTAGCTTTTCACCAGAAACTTAAAAGCAGATGCACTTAATTAAGTATCTGGAAATTATCCGTTAAGGAAATCAGAGGGCAAAAAAGACATTTTCTCTGCATCATTAATAACAATTTCGAAAACTGCTGTTAATTATTTTCTCATTATGCCATACAAACATCTGCCATGGCGCACACTGCACCACAGGTACGGTGTAAATATTGGAGATGCAGACTTGTTGATGTAAAAGAATAATAAATGTTAAAGTAATAAAAAAAAAATAAAGCTGCTGTTGTTATAATGACATTGTTTGTATTCAATACAATATGGAAAAGTGTATTTACTGTTTAGTTTTAATGTGATTCACGATTAAGGAACAGGGAAAGTAAGGTAACAACTTTACATCTGTTGCCTCTTATTATGAGCTGCAGTAAAACAGACCTTTGGTTCTTCTAGGTTCCTGCTGACCTGCAGAATGAGGTGCTGATGAGTTTGCTAGAAACCGATCCAGATGTTGTGGATTATCTGCTGCGGAGGAAGGCCTCTCAATGCTCGTGAGTTTCCTGCCTCACATTATGTCTCATGATTAGTCATATGTTCTTGTGTGCTTTTTGCAAAACATATAAACATGTGTATGTGCGTATACATAAGGTATGCATATGCCTGGTGCTTATAACAGCAGGAGGTTGCTTCATTTAGTTGTTTGTTTCTGCAGAGAGTCAGGCCTTCTTAGACCAGAAGAGTCCTTCTCTCTGACTGAGAGATGTTTGTCCAGTGACTCCCTCAAAGCATCCAGCGGAGAGGTATCTCCGTACGACAATAACTCACCTGTCCTGTCAAATCGACTGCTGCGTAAATACCCAGAGGACAGCGGTCCGCTCTCAGAAAGGGTCAGCAGACCTTGTGGGCAGTACAAACTCAAAGGCCATTCAAAAGATGGATCTGGCAGCACCTCTCCTACCCTTTCCACTGACAAAGGTGAACTGAATTCATTTCAGCATTTGGTATCATTTA